>NC_080054.1:47583-57583 GCF_026212465.1 Amaranthus tricolor
AAAACATTTTAGTGGTTTCCTTAAAAAAAAAAAATCGTATTGATCTTTAATCACTTTTTGTTACTATGAATTTCCATACATGCTAGTGATGCCCCAATATAATACAAAGGTTATGTTTAATGATATGATTATGCTAAGCATGTTTTACCCATGTGGGAAATATTACGATTTGATTTTGCTAAGTTGCAAATAAAGTATGTTTTGCTATGTGCAAATAAAAGATGTTTATCATATGGAGAAAGTTAATATTTTTGACTTTCAAATGCTATTAAAATTACAAGATATATATTATGTACAAAAAAATGTTTTAGCCTAAATGGCGGGTACATATGCCACAGCAAATGTTGTGTGCATGATTAAACGGCTCACCAATGCTGAGCGCGTATTGTTCACAATACCATTGTGTTACACTTGCCGGACATGTCGCGGACGGTAGACCGACTACCAAACGAGTCACAGGATGACTCACAGAGTACCCATGTAAACTTATGATATGAGTTTGAAATTGATTTGGATCCATTGAGATCTTATGATTTATAATGAAAAATGAGAATTTTAAATTACTATAGAGCCATTGAACTTCATTTGAATCATAATATGATTTATCAAATGAAAAAGCATATTTCAAAATGAATTTACTCAAATAAAAAAAAAAGAAAGATTTTAATAACTTGTTTGACGGACACCAGTGTGTTTATACTCAGCCTTTTTGCTGATACTATGCTTTGTATGTTTTTCCAATGGTTTTGTTTTTAGAGTAAACCCCTATGGCACCTCGACGGAGAATGGATATGCGAGCGGAAGTTGAACCCGAGTTGGAGTATGACTCCCCTTTTGTTTAGATCTCTTTATTTTATTTGAGAGATTATTAGTTTAGATTTAGACTATTTTAAGGATGTAATTTGAATTTTGGACTTATTTCGATTTGGTTGTAATTTTCCTATGTTTTGGACAGTTAAGACTTCCGTTATATTGCTTTGGTTTGGTTCAAGAATTATACTTGAATATTAGTTTAACCTTTAAGTAACCCCTTAATTGTGTTGGCAAAAGTAAGCTTCCGCTTGATTAATACTAAATTCCAATTAGTGTTTGCCTTCATAATTCGAGGCGGTTACAGTTGGTATCAGAGCCAAGGCTTTGGAAGCTTATCTAAAATATCAGGAAAATTAGAGAACGAGTTTAACTTAAAGAAGTTGAAGCTAACTAATGGAAGTAATTAAGAAATGAGCTTAAAATTTAGGGATTATTGGTAAAGAAAGGATTTAAGTAGTAAGTCTAAATTAAATCAGGATACTAACTAAGTACCATTAGTAAACTAGAAGTCTTAAAAGTTTCTTGTAAGCAAGTGATGATCCAATTATGTGGCTAAGTTGTCTATGCATGATGGTAAATTAAGTTGAGGAATGATCATTAAAAGTGTTGAAATTGCTAAACAAGTGATCCAATGGGATGGAAATTGATGAAGTTATTAAGCCATTAAATCAATAAAGTTAAGAAAGTGTGTTATGCAAGTGCATATCTATTTGTCTTAAAGGCATAATTATTAATTAGTTATTACCTCTTGGCAGGAACCTAGAGGAAATTGGGGAAAGAATGGATCCCCAAGCACAATTGAATCTCCTAACCGAGCAACTCAGAGTCATCCAAGAGACCAATGCTCAATTAGTCCAGTTCATAGCCAACCAACATGCCAGTGTGGATGACGAGACTAAGTTTTACAAAAGGCTTGCTACCCACAGGCCTAAGACCTACAATGGTGCTACAGATCCAGTTGTCCTTGAAGATTGGATCAATGAAACCGAGAAAATTCTTGAGGTGGTAAATTGTCCAGAAAATCTTAAGGTTAAACTTGCAGCATTCTATCTAGTGGGACCTGCAGAGCTTTGGTGGAGAGCCCTAAAAGGTGTCTTAGCTGCCTCCACATCTGCTGGTGGAGCAACACAACCCACCAGTTGGAGATGGGAAGATTTCTTGAAGAAACTAAGGGAGAGGTTTTACCCAGCAGCTCTACAGAGACAAAAAGAATCAGAATTTCTTTACCTGAGGCAGCATTCTCTTAGCGTTACCGAATATGCTAACAAGTTCTTGGAGTTGGCTCGATTTGCCCCAGATTATGTGCTTGATGAAAAGAAAAAGATGGATCGCTTCTACAATGGTCTCAACTTTAGCTACCAAAAGTTGATGGGTCAATATGAGTCTTTTCAAGCTATGTATGAACATGCTGTGGAGAAAGAAATGGTCTGCAAGAGAGAGGAAGATGTGAGGAAAAAGAGATCTGGAGGAGACCAGGGAGGTCAGAGCAAGAAGCCCAGAGCTGAGGGAAACTTCAAGGGGAATCAAAACCAAAACCTCAGAAACTATCAAAACCAAAACCGCTTCAACAGTAGTAGAAACCCACAAAACTCCAACCCGCTAAAAAGTCAACTGTGTGATAGATGCAAGAAATGGCACTCTAAGGGAGTCAACTGTGAAGGTAAGGCTGTGTGTCTGAATTGTGGAAAACCAGGTCATTTGGCTCGAGATTGTTGGGGCAAGAACCGGGGAAACCCCGGGAATGGTGGAGCACGATACTCAGGAAATCAAGGGAACCAGCGTAACAATAACTCTCAACTTCGCCTTGAATATAAAGGAGGCAATAAAGCCTCATCTTCTGGAGGCCAAGGAAACCAGCGCCTGGGAGGAGGAAAATTCTTTGCCATTACTACAGCAGAGGAACCTAGCACTTTGAGTCCTAAGACAGAAGGTAAAGTCATTTCCGGATTACTGTTATTGCTTGGTAAGTCCGCCCGTGTCTTATTTGATTCTGGGGCCGACAATTCTTATGTTTCTAAGTCATTTGTGAGATCCTTGGACTGTTCTGTTAATGTATGCCCTATAATGCATAGAGTTGACTTACCCGATGGATCAACGGTATCATGTAATACAAAGTTGATTGATTGCCCATTAGTAATCCAGGGTAAGGAGTTCCATGTAGACCTGATTGTATTTGACTTAGGAGGGTTTGATATCATTCTAGGAATGGACTGGCTAGGTAAACACAGGGCAGTGATTGAGTGCTATGAGAGGATTGTAAAGGTTGGGAACAATCCAGGGGATCAAGTAGCTTTTAGTGATGGGACCATACCTAATATCGAGCCAGAGATGATTGAGAGACTTACAACCTTTCCAAAGAGAGGTGGGGAAGCCCAAGTCTACCACATGAGCAAGTCAACATACAAGGAGGTCGACTTAAGCCAGATCTTGATATTGCGAGAATTTTCTGATGTATTCCCTGATGATCTACCTGGGTTACCTCCAAAGAGAGAGATTGATTTTCACATTGACCTAGTTCCAGGGTCAAGCCCGATTTCAAAGGCACCATATAGAATGGCACCACTTGAGTTGGCTGAACTAAAAACCCAACTCGAGGAGTTACAAGATAAAGGGTTTATCAGACCAAGTGTATCACCATGGGGAGCTCCAGTGTTGTTTGTGAAGAAGAAAGATGGGTCTTTGAGGCTATGCATTGACTACCGGGAGCTGAACAAAATCACCATCAAGAACAAGTACCCACTTCCTAGAATTGATGATTTATTTGACCAGTTGAAAGGAGCCGGAGTTTTCTCTAAAATTGACTTGAGATCTGGTTACCATCAGTTGAGGATAGCGGAGGAAGACATTCCTAAAACTGCTTTTCGCACCAGATATGGGCACTATGAGTTTAGAGTGATGCCGTTTGGGTTAACCAATGCCCCTGCAGCATTCATGGACTTGATGAATCGAACATTCCATGACTATCTTGATAAATTTGTTGTGGTTTTCATTGATGATATCTTAGTGTACTCTAAGACAGAGAAAGATCATGAGGAGCACTTAAGATTGGTATTAACACGATTGAGGGAAAGAAGCTTTTATGGGAAGTTGAGCAAGAGTGAATTCTGGTTGGATCGAGTTGTCTTCCTAGGTCATGTAATCTCAAAAGATGGCATAACAGTGGACCCCGAGAAGATAAGGACTATCATTGATTGGCCAGCACCGACTAGTGTAACTGAGGTAAGAAGCTTTATGGGTTTGGCAGGTTATTACCGAAGATATGTTGATGGGTTTTCTAAGATCGCACTACCGATCACCAGTTTTGTTCGAAAGAATACCAAGTTTGTGTGGTCACAAAAGTGCGAAGACGCTTTCCTAGAATTGAAGAAAAGGTTGACAACGGCTCCAGTGCTTGTATTGCCCGAGGATGGGAAAGAGTTCACGGTATACAGTGACGCATCTTTAGAGGGCTTGGGTTGTGTACTCATGCAAGAGGGGAAAGTGATTGCCTACGCATCGAGACAATTAAGGCCAAATGAGAAGAACTATCCAGTGCACGATTTAGAATTAGCTGGAGTCATATTTGCCTTAAAAATTTGGAGGCATTATCTCTACGGCACTACTTGCAAGATCTACACCGATCACAAGAGTTTGACTTATCTGTTTACACAGAAGGAGCTTAACATGAGGCAGAGAAGGTGGCTAGAATTGATGAAAGATTATGACCTCACTTTGGAGTATCATCCCGGAAAGGCAAACCGTGTAGCAGATGCCTTAAGCCGAAAACCGAGAATGGTCATTAATGGACTAATTTCAGTGCCCTACGAGATTTATGTGGAGATGAAGGAGCTAGAATTGATTGTGGTTAAGAAGGGATCATACGACAGCGTTCTCAATTCTATGAGTACAACACCGAGCCTACATGAGGAGATCCGTGAGCTACAACAGTATGATGACTTCTTGTCAGAGTTGAAGATTGGTATTGAAAAGGGTGCAGTTAAAGACTTCAGAATTGCTAAAGATGGGAGTATTCATCTAGAGGGAAGGTTATGCGTGCCCCGAGATCCTGAATTGATAGAGAAAATACTCAAGGAGGCATATTCGACTATGTATTCTGTCCACCCAGGACGGGATAAGATGCTAGCAGATTTAAAACAATACTTTTGGTGGATGAACATGAAGAAGGATGTCGAGGATTTCATAGCTCGATGTCTAGTATGTCAGCAAGTCAAGATTGACCACCAGCGCTCTCCGGGGGAGTTGCAACCACTTCCCGTGCCTAAGTGGAAGTGGGAATCAGTGAGTATGGACTTTGTTGTTGGATTGCCCCGTTCGAGAAGAGGAAATGATTCTATTTGGGTGATTGTTGATCGACTCACTAAGACTGCCAGATTTATTCCTGCTAAAGTAACTTGGAAAGCAAAACAATTAGCTGATGCTTATGTGAAAGAAGTACTTAGACTACATGGTATACCGATGACAATAGTTTCAGATCGAGATCCAAAATTTGTGGCTCGATTTTGGAATGAGCTACAAAGGGCATTCGGCACGACCCTTAATTACAGCACCGCTTTTCACCCAGCTACAGATGGGCAGACGGAGAGGACCATCCAGACTCTAGAGGATATGCTTCGGGCATGTGCCCTTGATTTTCAGTGTTCGTGGGAGGATATTTTACCATTAATAGAATTCTCCTACAACATTAGCTACCAGAGTAGTATTGGTATGGCTCCGTATGAGGCCTTGTATGGCCAAAGGTGTAGGACACCACTTTATTGGGATACCGGGAGGTCTGGTGTGCTAGTTGGACCAGAGATGATTAGAGAGACCGCTGAACAAGTCAGAATCATTAGAGACCGGATGAAGGCTGCCCAAGATCGACAGAAATCCTACGCAGACCGTAGGAGGAGGAAACTTGAGTTCCAAGTCGGTGAGAAGGTGTTCCTTAAAGTCTCGCCAACAAAGGGAATCAAGAGGTTCGGAATGCAGGGGAAGCTTGATCCTCGGTACATTGGACCCTATGAGATTTTACGTAGAGTTGGAGAGGTAGCTTATGAGTTAGCATTACCCCCACAATTAGCTAAGGTTCACAATGTGTTCCATGTGTCGCAATTGCGCCGGTATGTGTTTGATCCATCACATGTTCTCCAGTATGAGCCAATTCAGCTTGTTGAAAGCTTGCAGTATGAGGAAAAGCCCCTGAGGATCCTCGGTCGAGAGGTTAGAAAACTCCGTAGCCGCACGATTCCACTTGTGAAAGTGCTATGGAGTGGACAGGATGCCGACAGTGCTACTTGGGAAAAAGAGGACGACATGTTAATTAGATACCCTTACTTATTTGAGTGATGTATTTATAACTATTAGTTTGAGTTAGTTTCGAGGACGAAACTCTTGTAAGAAGGGAAGACTGAAACAGTCGTATTGTTAGAAGATTTCATTAGTCGTTTTTAGCGCCTAATTTTTTTTCTTATATATTTGTTCGTTACTAATTATAATTTAATTAGTGATGGTAGTAATTTGAAAAATCTCTACGATGATAAGAAACTTGTTAATTCGTAACATGATTATGAATCGTAACAAGTAACGTAAACTTTGGAGGTAAAACTTAAAGTTGAGCAACTACCCATAACAGTTCAAAAAAAAATTTAATTATTACCCAAGCATATTATATAACCATGATGGGAGTAAATTAAATATTTCTCACATATACAAGTGATTTTTAAACATGAAGTACAAGTTACATAACTTGTTACATGTACAACAATTTTTACCCAAACTTTAAACTATCTTAGATAAACCTTTCTTATACCATAATAGACCAAATTGAGGACAAAAAACACTCCAAATCAGCCCCAAACAGCAGCTAATATAGCTGTCCCAAATCCCCTTAGTAGCTCCTTGTTCACTTACACACTCAAGCCAATCACACTACCCAAAACCCCTTTTGTTCTACCCAAAGCTTGTGCATCATTACAAGCATGCAAGAGGCAAATATTTGAAGCAAAAGCACTCAATTTTCTGAATTGTTATTCAGCCATAAATCCCAACACATTGCTCCCAAGTTCATCCATGAACAAACACTAGAATCCTCTAAACTTTCAATAACTAAAACACCTTCTTTTCTCATCAAATCTTCTTCAAAAACCCATCTAAAACTTCTGAAAATTTATGTTTATAAACTCAAATCTCCCATAAAAATAATCTTCATCTTAAGAGCTTTCCATAGACACCAAACTTGAAGAAATCCACCAAGTATAGAGTAAGTTATACTCATTTCTTTATTCCACTAGTTTTGTTAAAACTTGTTCATGTAAAACATTTTTTTCATTTTTTTTTACATGAATCTTTCTATAAACTAAGATCATTATAAAATGAGTATTTTATCTCTAAACTAAGAAAATCATCACTTGTAAATCTATAAGAATCGGCCACAATAGAAAGTAAGAAGATGTTTTTCCACAAACATATAAATTTTGTTACTTAAAGGATTCAAGTAAATTATGGGACTTAACTAAGTATGTTGCTCAACATAATAAGTATACTCCAAATATGTTAAAATCATCACAAGTATTAGTCTAACAACTCTAACTAGGAAAAGTTAAGTGCATGTTAGAAATCCAAATTTATTATTGATTTTTGGATGAATGCAATATGTTTAGTTGAAGAGTTGGAGTTGAGACTTGAAGGGCAAGGACCCGAAGTTAGAACCGCTTCTAAGAACGCGTAGGAGCTTACGGAATAATTATATAGGCTTGGAGTCGAGGTATGTCACATGGGGTGATTTTTAAAGGATTTAAGAACAAGTTGGGAAAGTTTGTGTATAAACTTTTTTTAAAAAAAAAAAAAAAAAATTCCCAAAGAGAAGTTCTTAAATCTTGAAAGATGATGTCAAAATGATAAATTTGAGTATGAAATAATTTATTACATGTATTATTATTGTGGGCATCATGCATGTTGATTTTATAAATTATTGTATGTTTAAAGGCATGTTTAACACTACTTTGTGAAAGTTATTGTGATGGAAATGATTATATGAATTTGAAAATATTTGAAATTCATTTTAAAAGAAATTTTCAGTAGCTATATGTTAAGAAAATTTCTTGGATATTTTTTTTTTGAGATTATTCGTTAAATTGATATTTTAATGGATTTTAAGGTGTTAAATACTCTTATTATAAAACATGGTATTAGATGAACTCTTCATCATCAAAAATAATTAATAAAAATATATTATAATGTCTCCAACAAGATTTGGCCAGAATATATTTAGTTTGGAATTTTTTTTTTATTTTTGAATAATCGTTAAATTGTTTAACGGTAAATTGTAAAATGGTAAAATATAAAATAATTACCAAACAATGACATATGGACTTGAAATTTTTATCACATACTCATATGGACAGTAGGTAAAATTGGTAAGAGTTTGGGAAGGTTTCGTTGACATTTAAGGACCTTAATAATTTTTACTCGGTTATTAATAATCGGTAAGTTTGAAAACGGTAAAATACAAAATAAATACTAAATGACGTCTTTTGGACATGAAAATTTTATGAGGCACTTATATAAGCAGTAAATACATGTTCAAAAATTTATATGGATTTTCGTGACCATATATGGACTTAAATAAATTTTATTCGATTTATCGGTAAAATAACGATATTAATTATTAAAAATATTCCACATGATTTTTAATGGTTATTTAAAATTTTATACCCCTTAAAATAGCTTCTGGAATATCATATAAGTTTTTATAATATTTTATTCGGACTCAAATAATTTTAAACCTATTTTATACTATTTATCGATAAAATGTCTATACAAAATAATAAAACATCATACATGAGTTTTATAAGTTCAAATGGCCTAATAAACATATTATATGACTTCTGGAACATTGGTATAATTTTATAAAATAAATTATTAATTATTTACTAATTTATCAAAATAATAGAAAATGTTTATTTATTAGAAAGTGTAATATTGTTAATTAAATTTGGGTAAAAATAAACTTATATAAAAAAAATTATAATTATATTAATAACCTACTGCCTCATAGTATAAATTAATTTTAAATGAGACGGTTTATAAATTTTACGGATTTAAGAGACCATTTAAATAACAGTAAATACCCAAATTGTCGAAAATAATTGTAAGATCGTTATAAATACGCATAACCCATTATTACTTGACGGGACAAACTTAAATTCATTTTAAATAAGGTATTATAATGACTTGATTAATTTGGGCCTTGTTGGAGAATTAATATGTACTTTGTAAATCAATTATCGATTTTATTACCGGCAAAACTATCTCGTATTTAAGAAAATAGTGTTTTATGAAATCTTCTGTATTAATGATTTTATAGACTTATGAATCATATTCTAGTTGTTTTGAATGAATTTCAAAACCCTTTTAAGTTATATTTACTTTAAGAAGGATTGGAACAAAACATTTTAGTGGTTTCCTTAAAAAAAAAAAATCGTATTGATCTTTAATCACTTTTTGTTACTATGAATTTCCATACATGCTAGTGATGCCCCAATATAATACAAAGGTTATGTTTAATGATATGATTATGCTAAGCATGTTTTACCCATGTGGGAAATATTACGATTTGATTTTGCTAAGTTGCAAATAAAGTATGTTTTGCTATGTGCAAATAAAAGATGTTTATCATATGGAGAAAGTTAATATTTTTGACTTTCAAATGCTATTAAAATTACAAGATATATATTATGTACAAAAAAATGTTTTAGCCTAAATGGCGGGTACATATGCCACAGCAAATGTTGTGTGCATGATTAAACGGCTCACCAATGCTGAGCGCGTATTGTTCACAATACCATTGTGTTACACTTGCCGGACATGTCGCGGACGGTAGACCGACTACCAAACGAGTCACAGGATGACTCACAGAGTACCCATGTAAACTTATGATATGAGTTTGAAATTGATTTGGATCCATTGAGATCTTATGATTTATAATGAAAAATGAGAATTTTAAATTACTATAGAGCCATTGAACTTCATTTGAATCATAATATGATTTATCAAATGAAAAAGCATATTTCAAAATGAATTTACTCAAATAAAAAAAAAAGAAAGATTTTAATAACTTGTTTGACGGACACCAGTGTGTTTATACTCAGCCTTTTTGCTGATACTATGCTTTGTATGTTTTTCCAATGGTTTTGTTTTTAGAGTAAAC
>NC_080054.1:70217-77717 GCF_026212465.1 Amaranthus tricolor
TGTGGCTAAAAATTCTACAACAAAGGGAATTAATTAATAGTGATATTAGTAAAGGTATAAATTCTTACATATATTTATTTACATAAAATCATGCCCATAAATTTTATATGTGTTTAGTATATATAAATTTAATTTTCTGCAATTTTTGGTGAATTAATTCATTGTAATTTAATTTATATGATTTATTTATTGAAATTGCCAAAAACCGCAAAATCTGAAATAATTTAAATTAAAATAGTAAATATTAATATTTTTAAACGAAATTTTTTTCTGTACATATATAAATATGAGATATAGAATGTGTATTAGTTTCGTGAAATATTGTTGAGTATAAATATTATTATTACTTTTTTTTTCTAAAAAAACAAACCGCATAATCTGAAATAATTTTAATTAAAATAGTAAAAATTAATATTTTTTAAACGAAAATTTTTCTGTACATATATATATATGAAATATAAGTTGTGTATAAATGTCGTGATTTATAGTGGAGTATAAATATTATTATTAATTTTTGCTAAAAAAAGCATAAAATAAGAAAATTCATAAATTAGGTTAAAAATAAATATTTCTGGAAAAAAAATAATTTATTTTGGTATTACTGTATGTTATTTTCATTTAATTTAATTATGTGAAATTTTGTGATATTTAAATTTTAAAGAAATAAATTAATAATCTAAATTGTTATAATAGTCGAAAAGAAATAAAAATGAAAATAATAATTAAAATTATTCTATTTTGGTGAGTAAGAATTTACACAAACTCATTTAATAATGAGTTATTTATTTTAAAATATTTCGTGTAGATTTTGATCTTAAGAAAATTAATTATTCATGTACTAAATCTAAAAAAATAAGCTATTAAGAAATTAATTAAGCTTAATTGAAAATTTATCTACAAATAAATACTAAATACCCATTTCAGTTTAATAATAAATGATTATTTATATGTAAGTTGTTATAAATAAATTTCTATTATATGTTATTGTAATGTTGCATTTATATGAAAACAGTAACATGATAATAAAAAGGCTTTATAGTAAGGAAATGCCGAACCATGCTTCCGGCATGTAAAAAACGTGGGACGTGTTTTCCGGCACGTAAAATACGGCGAACACAGTAGGGTTGTTTAACCTGATCTGTGGCTCGAGCATCATTGTACTGGAGGAGTGACGACTCCCACTAAGTTAGGGGTTTTGGATTACCTCACCCTAACAGGCCCTTACATATATCAAACAAAGATCATATGTGTTGCATTCATTAAATAAGTAATCGGATTCCACGCCCTAACACTCAAGCAGAAGTGTTAGTAAATCACGCCCTGGTACTCAAGCAGAAGGACCAGAAGTTTAATATATATAAATGAATCTAATATAAAAATGAATTCCCTACAATACATAAGATATCTTGCATATTATTTATTGTGATGCACTTATTTTTGCTTATTACTTATTGCAATGCATATATTCTCTATACTTGTATAATTGCGGTAAGTTTTTATACTCGGTTTTTTTTAAAGCTGACCGATTTTTATCGGCTGTTCCCATATTTCGGGAGCAGATGCTGCAGGTAACTTTACATGAAGTTATTAAGAAACTATTGTATTGTTTATGTGAGATTAGGATATAATATGTATATAATTTATATTACGGGTATGTAAAAACAATAATTATGTATTAAAGAAAGATGTAATACGTAAAATTATATTTTAATGATTTAAGTTTTCTTTGTTTCTTTGAAAATTCTGTTTTGTTTTATTTCTTTTTCGCAATAATCACGGTTCGATAGACTTCCGCTTAGCATTACTTACTATATATTATATTAAACCTATATTTGGAAAAGGACAGCCCTTTACACTTGGTATCAGAGCCAACGTTATTCGAACGGTTGGATCTTCTTATCCGATACTAGGAAACACCGTGATAAATTACGCTTTTGAAAAAAAAAAAATTTATTTTAAAAGAAATTTGTTTGATATGTTTATGTGTTTAAAAAAAAACAATGTGATTTGCGATTTAAAATATAGCTTACGCAACAATTCCCTACCCTATTAAAAGATGCCAAAAGGTGGAAGTAGAGGGTATATCGTAAGAGGTGAACCATTGGAGATCATTATGATGATTTACACCAGGAGTTTGAAGTTGAAGGTAAAGTAATTTCTGGAAAATTTCCTGTTGGTAATTTTACAGCAAATGTTTTGTTTGATTGTGGAGCGGATAGGTCTTTTATTTCTAGTGGTTTTCTCCGCATATCTTCTATTTCTTTGAAACCTCAAAAATCCCACTTGTATATCAATTTACCTGATGGTACACCTTTTCTGTGTGACCGTATCTTTTATGATTTTCCATTGGAGATTTGTGGGAATCTTTTACCAGCCGACTTAATTCAATTTGATTTGGAAACATTTGATATCATTTTGGGTATGGATTGGTTGGAGAGATATTCAGCGGAGATTTTGTGTAGGGAAAAGGTTGTTAGAATAAAAAATCCCGAGGGAATGAAGTATATTCGGAAGAACTCAGAATCTCAGCTAGAGACAATTTCTGTAATTCAAGCATCACAAATGATAAGACAAGGACATGAAGAGTTCTTATGTTTTGTTACTACCGAAGAACTAAAACCTAAACCTAGTTTACAAGAAACCTCAATCGTTCAAGAATATTCTGATGTGTTTCCTGAAGAATTACCCGGTATACCTCCAAAAAGAGAAGTAGACTTCCATATTGACCTTATTCCTGATACCACTCCTATTTCTAAAACTCCTTACCGTTTTGCTCCAGCTGAGTTGGCTGAGCTAAAGAAGCAACTAGATGAATTGCTGGAAAAAGGTTTCATTCGACCTAGTGTTTCACCATGGGGAGCTCCGGTTCTCTTTATCCGAAAGAAAGATGGGAGTATGAGGCTATGCATTGATTATAGGGAGATCAATAAGATTACCATCAAAAATCGTTATCCTTTGCCAAGGATAGACGACCTTTTTGATCAGTTAGGGGGAGCAAGGGTCTTTTCGAAGATAGATTTGAGGTCTGGTTATCATTAATTAAGGATTGCTGAAGAAGATATTCCTAAGACTGCATTTAGAACCAGATACGGGCACTATGAGTTTCTAGTAATGCCATTTGGTCTAACGAATGCTCCAGCAGCATTCATGGATCTCATGCAAAGATATTTCAACCCTTACCTGGATAAGTTTGTGGTTGTGTTTATTGATGATATATTGGTGTATTCGAAGAATGAAGAGCAACATGAGCAGCACTTAAGGATAGTTTTAGAGAAGTTGAGAAAGGAGAAACTTTATGGCAAGTTTAGTAAATGTGAATTTTGGTTAGAGAACATATCTTTCTTAGGGCACGTTGTTTCGAAAGATGGAATTTCTGTTGACCCTGAAAAGATTAGAGCAGTGATGGAATGGCCGAATCCAAAGAGTGTTACTGAAGTAAGAAGTTTCTTAGGCTTGGCAGGCTATTACAGGAAGTTTGTGGAAATTTTTTCTAAAATTGCCCGACCGTTGTTTGAGTTGCTTAAAAAGGGAGTTCGGTTTCAGTGGGGCGAGAAGCAGAGTAAATCATTAGAAGAGCTTAAAAGGAGACTTACGACGGCACCTGTGTTGATCATGCCCGACTGTGGAAAAGCATTTGAGGTATATTGTGATGCATCGAAGGAAGGTTTGGGATGTGTGCTAATGCAAGAAGGCAAAGTAGTAGCTTATGCGTCAAGGCAATTAAGGCCACACGAGTTGAATTATCCAGTACACGACATTGAACTAGCAGCTGTAATTTTTGCTCTGAAGTTATGGAGACATTATCTCTATGGAGTACCATGCAAGATCTTCACTGATCATAAAAATTTGAAATATGTCTTCACTCAGAAGGAGCTGAATATGCGACAAAGGCGGTGGCTGGAAATCATTAAAGACTTTGAAGTTGACATAAATTATCATCCCGGAAAAGCAAACAAAGTGGCAGATGCATTGAGCAGAAGGCCGAGGATATCTGTAAATGCTATAATGACGGTACCTTGGGAATTATACCGAGAAATCCAGAAGTTAGATCTAGAAATTGTTCATCACTATCAAGTTGTTGAATATTTGGGAGCAATGACTATACAACCGACTTTGTTCGAAAGAATTATAGAAGCACAACAAGAAGATCCCGAAATAATCGAGTTAATCATTCGAGTTCAAAGAAAAGAGACAGAAGCGTTCGAAGTGGGTGAGAAAGGTGAACTAAGAATGAACGGGAGATTGTGTATACCAGACAACACAGAGTTGAAAAAAGAGATTTTGAAGGAAGGACACCAAGGAATGTTTCACTTACACCCTGGTAGAGATAAAATGATTGAAGAATTAAGGAAATTATTTTGGTGGAAAGGTATGAGGAAAGATGTAGCTGATTTTGTATCTCGATGCTTGATATGCCAGAAGGTGAAATTTGAAAGGCAAAAGAGTTCTGGACTACTTCAACCACTAGAAATTCCTGAGTGGAAATGGGATTCCGTATCCATGGATTTTGTAGTTGGATTACCAAGAACGCAACGAGGAAATGGACAATTTGGGTAATAGTTGACAGATTGACCAAAGTTGCAAGGTTCCTGCCAATGAAGGGAACATGGTCAGTAAAACAATTGGCTGATGCTTATGTTCGAGAAATTGTAAGATTACATGGAGTACCGAGAACAATTGTGTCTGACAGAGACCCAAAATTTTTGTCTCGATTTTGGGAAAAGTTGCAAGAAGCATTCGGATCGAAGCTATGTTTAAGTACTGCATTTCATCCGGCTACTGATGGCCAAACCGAAAGAACCATCCAGACATTAGAGGATCTTTTGAGATGTTGTATTCTTGAATATGGTGGTTCATGGGAACAGAAATTGCCTTTGATAGAGTTTTCATACAACAACAGCTATCAAACCAGCATCAAGATGGCACCAAACGAAGCCTTATACGGGAGAAAATGTCGAGTGCCGTTATGTTGGGATCAGATGGACCGAAATGTGCCAGAAGGACCAGATCTTATCCAAGACTCTATTGATAGCTTGAGGGTAGTGCAAGAGAATATGAAGGCAGCACAAAGTAGACAGAAGAGTTATGCAGACAACCGTCGCAGAGCTTTGCAATTTGCTGAAGGTGACAAAGTATTTCTAAAGATTTCACCAACGAAAGGAGTCCAAAGCTTTGGGATAAAAGGGAAATTAAGCCCTAAATTTATCGGACCCTTTGAAATTTTGAAAAGAGTAGGGGAGGTGGCATACGAACTAGCTTTACCCCCGGGTTTAGCTAGAGTTCATAATGTATTCCATGTTTCTCAGTTGAGAAAGTATATCCACGATCCATCCTATGTGTTAGTTCACGAACCCCTCCAAATTGATGAAAACCTAGCTTATGAAGAAAGACCAATTAGAATTTTGGATCGTCAAGTGAAAGAATTGAGGAATAAAAGAATACCTCAAGTTAAAGTGCTATGGTCGAACCATCATGTCGAAGAAGCAACTTGGGAAAGTGAAACTGATATGAGAGAACGCTATCCCCAGTTGTTCATTTAGGTTCAAGTTTCGGGACGAAACTATGTTAAGGGGGGAAGAGTTGTAACAGACCGTTTTTCTTAATCTTAAATATTTTGACAAATTCAATAATCATTTCGTTTTATTATTTTCTTTTTAATGCCGTTTCGAATTTTTATTCCAATCGTTTTTAAGCTCTCGATTTTCTTTTATGTATAATTTATTTCTCTTAAAATAAATTACCTAAATATTAAGTCTAGCTAAATTACCTACAATAACTTAATCTTTTTATTTCCTATATTAATTTATTAAAAATAAAAATATATATAATATAAAAAAAAAAAAAAAAAAAAAAAAAAAAAGAAAATGTAAAAATCTAAAATAGTGGGCGGCAAGACTAAGGCTAGGTGACAAAATATTTAATTTAGTCTTATCCCTTACACAAACCAAGAATAAATATCTTGGATTTTTGTTGTTATTTCTTGCCCATGAAGTAAAATTAGATAATAGATAATTTTTGCTAATCATGGCCTATTTAAGACCAACATGCCGTGGAAAAAAAAAACAGAAGAAGGAAATCAGAAAAAAAAAATAAAATAATTTCACAAAGATAATCTAATTCCTAAAAATTCCAAAAAACCCTAGAAAAATTCCTAAAAATTCTCAAAAATTTTCTAATAATATTATTTAGTGTTAATTATAGAAATTCAAGGGGAGGAAGCTAATTTTGTGGCTAAAAATTCTACAACAAAGGGAATTAATTAATAGTGATATTAGTAAAGGTATAAATTCTTACATATATTTATTTACATAAAATCATGCCCATAAATTTTATATGTGTTTAGTATATATAAATTTAATTTTCTGCAATTTTTGGTGAATTAATTCATTGTAATTTAATTTATATGATTTATTTATTGAAATTGCCAAAAACCGCAAAATCTGAAATAATTTAAATTAAAATAGTAAATATTAATATTTTTAAACGAAATTTTTTTCTGTACATATATAAATATGAGATATAGAATGTGTATTAATTTCGTGAAATATTGTTGAGTATAAATATTATTATTAATTTTTTTTTCTAAAAAAACGAACCGCATAATCTGAAATAATTTTAATTACAATAGTAAAAATTAATATTTTTTAAACGAAAATTTTTCTGTACATATATATATATGAAATATAAGTTGTGTATAAATTTCGTGATTTATAGTGGAGTATAAATATTATTATTAATTTTTGCTAAAAAAAGCATAAAATAAGAAAATTCGTAAATTAGGTTAAAAATAAATATTTCTGGAAAAAAAATAATTTATTTTGGTATTACTGTATGTTATTTTCATTTAATTTAATTATGTGAAATTTTGTGATATTTAAATTTTAAAGAAATAAATTAATAATCTAAATTGTTATAATAGTCGAAAAGAAATAAAAATGAAAATAATAATTAAAATTATTCTATTTTGGTGAGTAAGAATTTACACAAACTCATTTAATAATGAGTTATTTATTTTAAAATATTTCGTGTAGATTTTGATCTTAAGAAAATTAATTATTCATGTACTAAATCTAAAAAAATAAGCTATTAAGAAATTAATTAAGCTTAATTGAAAATTTATCTACAAATAAATACTAAATACCCATTTCAGTTTAATAATAAATGATTATTTATATGTAAGTTGTTATAAATAAATTTCTATTATATGTTATTGTAATGTTGCATTTATATGAAAACAGTAACATGATAATAAAAAGGCTTGATAGTAAGGAAATGCCGAACCATGCTTCCGGCATGTAAAAAACGTGGGACGTGTTTTCCGGCACGTAAAATACGGCGAACACAGTAGGGTTGTTTAACCTGATCTGTGGCTCGAGCATCATTGTACTGGAGGAGTGACGACTCCCACTAAGTTAGGGGTTTTGGTTTACCTCACCCTAACAGGCCCTTACATATATCAAACAAAGATCATATGTGTTGCATTCATTAAATAAGTAATCG
>NC_080054.1:81434-115333 GCF_026212465.1 Amaranthus tricolor
TATATTATTGTGTTGAAGTGGTTAGAATTGAATATAATAGTCATACACTAGAAATTACGTGCTAAGTTGCGATTTTATGGATTTAAGCTTTCTTGGCACTTTTTGCGCATAAAGTAGACCAAACTTGGTTTGTTTTGAACGAAACTTGGCACATACAACGCTATTTGGTATATATTATTGTGTTGAAGTGGTTAGAATTGAAAATAATAGTCATACGCTAGAAAGTACGTGCTAAGTTGCGATTTTATGGGTTTTTATGCTTTTTTGGCACTTTCGCGCATAAAGTAGCTCAAACTTGGTTTGTTTTGCACGAAACTCGGTACACAATACTATTTGGTATATATTATTGTATGGCAGTGGTTATAATTGAAAATAATAGTCATATGCTAGAAATTACGTGCTAAAGTTGCGATTTTATGGATTTTATGCTTTTTTGGCACATTCGCGCATATAGTAGGTAAAACATGGTTTGTTTAGCACGACACTTGGCACACAATACTATTTGGTATATATTATTGTGTTTTAAGTGGGTTGAACTGAAAATAACTGTCATATGCTTTTATGGGTTTTAAGCTTTTTTGGCACTTTTACGCATAAATTAGCTCAAACTTGGTTTGTTTTGCGCGAAACTTGGCACAGTACACAATTTCGTATATATTATTGTGTTGAAGTGGTTAGAATCGCAAATAATAGTTATGGGCTACAAATTACGTGTTAAGTTGCGATTTTATGGCTTTTAAGCTTTTTTGACACTTTCGCACATCAAGTAGGTTAAACTTAGTTTGTATTGGACGAAACTTGGCACACACATACTATTTGGTATATATTATTGTGTTGAAGTGGTTAGAATTGAAAATAACATTCATATGGTAGAAACTACGTGCTAAGTCACGAATTTATGGATTTTTTAGCTTTCTTGGCTCTTTCGCGCATAAAATAGCTCAAACTTGGTTTGTTTTGTACGAAACTTGGCACACAATACTATTTCGTATATATTATTTTGTTGAAGTGGTTAGAATTGAAAATAATATTCATATGCTAGAAATTACGGTGCAATGTCGCGATTTTTTGGATTATAAGCTTTTTTGGCACTTTTTGCGCATAAAGTAGTACAAACTTGGGTTGTTTTGCACGAAACTTGGCACACACACTATTTGGTATATATTTTTTGTGTTGAAGTGGTTAGAATTGAATATAATAGTCATACACTAGAAATTACGTGCTAAGTTGCGATTTTATGGCTTTTAAGCTTGATTGACACTTTCGCTCATAAAGTAGGTTAAACTTAGTTTTGTTTTGGACGAAACTTGGCACACAATACTATATGGTCAATATATTATTGTGTTGAAGTGGTTAGAATTGAAAATCACATTCATATGGTAGAAACCAACGTGCTAAGTCACGAATTTATGGATTTTTTTAGCTTTTTTGGCTCTTTCGCGCATAAAGTAGCTCAAACTTTGTTTGTTTTGTACGAAACTTGGCACACATTACTATTTGGTATATATTATTGTGTTGAAGTGGTTAGAATTGAAAATAATATTCATATGCTCGAAATTACGTGCGAAGTCGCGATTTTTTTGGATTTTAAGCTTTTTTTGGCACTTTTGCGCATAAAGTAGTACAAACTTGGTTTTGTTTTTGCACGAAACTTGGCACACACACTGTTTGGTATATATTTTTGTGTTGAAGTGGTTAGAATTGAATATAATAGTCATACACTAGAAATTACGTGCTAAGTTGCGATTTTATGGCTTTTAAGCTTTTTTTGACACTTTCGCTCATAAAGTAGGTTAAACTTAGTTTGTTTTTTTGACGAAACTTGGCACACACACTATTTGGTATATATTTTTGTGTTGAAGTGGTTAGAATTGAATATAATAGTCATACACTAGAAATTACGTGCTAAGTTGCGATTTTATGGCTTTTAAGCTTGATTGACACTTTCGCTCATAAAGTAAGTTAAACTTAGTTTGTTTTGTACGAAACTTGGCACACAATACTATTTCGTATATATTATTTTTTTGAAGTGGTTAGAATTGAAAATAATATTCATATGCTAGAAATTACGTGCAATGTCGCGATTTTTTGGGATTATAAGCTTTTTTGGCACTTTTGCGCATAAAGTAGTACAAACTTGGTTTGTTTTGCACGAAACTTGGCACACACCACTATTTGGTATATATTTTTGTGTTGAAGTGGTTAGAATTGAATATAATAGTCATACACTAGAAATTACGTGCTAAGTTGCGATTTTATGGCTTTTAAGCTTGATTGACACTTTTGCTCATAAAGTAGGTTAAACTTAGTTTTGTTTTGGACGAAACTTGGCACACAATACTATTTGGTATATATTATTGTGTTGAAGTGGTTAGAATTGAAAATAATATTCATATGCTCAAAATTACGTGCGAAGTCGCGATTTTTTGGATTTTAAGCTTTTTTCGCACTTTTGCGCATAAAGTAGTACAAACTTGGTTTTTTTTGCACGAAGCTTGGCACACACAACGCTATTTGGTATATATTATTGTGTTGAAGTGGTTAGAAATTGAATATAATAGTCATACACTAGAAATTATGTGCTAAGTTGCGATTTTATGGATTTTAAGCTTTCTTGGCACTTTTGCGCATAAAGTAGCCCAAACTTGGTTTGTTTTGAACGAAACTTGGCACATACAACGCTATTTGGTATATATTATTGTGTTGAAGTGGTTAGAATTGAAAGAAATAGTCATACGCTAGAAAGTACGTTGCTAAGTTGCGATTTTATGGGTTTTTATGCTTTTTCGGCACTTTCGCGCATATAGTAGCTCAAACTTGGTTTGTTTTGCACGAAACTCGGTACACAATACTATTTGGTATATATTATTGTATGGAAGTGGTTATAATTGAAAATAATAGTCATATGCTAGAAATTACGTGCTAAGTTGCGATTTTATGGATTTTTGGCTTTTTTGGCACATTCGCGCATATAGTAGGTAAAACATGGTTTGTTTAGCACGAAACTTGGCACACAATACTATTTGGTATATATTATTGTGTTTAAGTGGGTTGAACTGAAAATAACTGTCATATGCTTTTATTGGTTTTAAGCTTTTTTTGGCCACTTTCACACATAAAGTAAGCTTAAAACTTGGTTTGTTTTGCACGAAACTTTGCACACAACACTATTTTGTATATATTATTGCGTTGAAGTTGTTAGAATTGAAAATAATAATCACATTTTAGAAATTACGTGTTAAGTTGCGATTTAATTTCTTTTTAAGCTATTTTGGCACTTTCGCGCATAAATTAGCTCAAACTTGGATTGTTTTGCGCGAAACTTGGCACAGTACAAAATTTTGTATTATATTATTGTGTTGAAGTGTTTAGAATCGCAAATAATAGTTATGGGCTACAAATTACGTGTTAAGTTGCTATTTTATGGCTTTTAAGCTTTTTTGACACTTTCGCACATAAAGTAGGTTAAACTTAGTTTGTTTTCGGACGAAACTTGGCACACAATACTATTTGCTATATATTATTTTGTTGAAGTGGTTAGAATTGAAAAATAACATTCATATGGTAGAAACTACGTGCTAAGGCACGAATTCATGGATTTTTTAGCTTTTTTCGCTCTTCTCGCGCATAAAGTAGCTCAAACTTGGTTTGTTTTGTACGAAAACTTGGCACACAATACTATTTCGTATATATTATTTTGTTGAAGTGGTTAGAATTGAAAATAATATTCATATGCTAGAAAATTACGTGTAATGTCGCGATTTTTTGGATTTTAAGCTTTTTTGGCACTTTTGCGCATAAAGTAGTACAAACTTGGTTTGTTTTGCACGAAACTTGGCACACACACTATTTGGTATATATTTTTGTGTTGAAGTGGTTAGAATTGAATATAATAGTCATACACTAGAAATTACGTGCTAAGTTGCGATTTATGGCTTTTAAGCTTTTTTGACACTTTCGCTCATAAAGTTGGTTTAAACTTAGTTTGTTTTGGACGAAACTTGGCACACAATACTATTTGGTATATATTATTGTGTTGAAGTGGTTAGAATTGAAAATAATATTCATATGCTCAGAAATTACGTGCGAAGTCTAGATTTTTTGGATTTTAAGCTTTTTTCGCACTTTTGCGCATAAAGTAGTACAAACTTGGTTTTTTTTGCACGAAGCTTGGCACACACAACACTATTTGGTATATATTATTGTGTTGAAGTGGTTAGAATTGAATATAATAGTCATACACTAGAAATTACGTGCTAAGTTGCGATTTTATGGATTTTAAGCTTTCTTGGCACTTTTGCGCATAAAGTAGCCCAAACTTGGTTTGTTTTGAACGAAACTTGGCACATACAACGCTATTTGGTATATATTATTGTGTTGAAGTGGTTAGAATTGAAAATAATAGTCATACGCTAGAAAGTACGTGCTAAGTTGCGATTTTATGGGTTTTTATGCTTTTTCGGCACTTTCGCGCATAAAGTAGCTCAAACATGGTTTGTTTTGCACGAAACTCGGTACACAATACTATTTGGTATATATTATTGTATGGCAGTGGTTATAATTGAAAATAATAGTCATATGCTAGAAATTACGTGCTAAGTTGCGATTTTATGGATTTTAGGCTTTTTTGGCACATTCGCGCATATAGTAGGTAAAACATGGTTTGTTTAGCACGAAACTTGGCACACAATACTATTTGGTATATATTATTGTGTTTAAGTGGGTTGAACTGAAAATAACTGTCATATGCTTTTATGGGTTTTATGCTTTTTTGGCACTTTCACACATAAAGTAGCTTAAACTTGGTTTGTTTTGCACGAAACTTTGCACACAACACTATTTTGTATATATTATTGCGTTGAAGTTGTTAGAATTGAAAATAATAGTCACATTTTAGAAATTACGTGTTAAGTTGCGATTTAATGTCTTTTTAAGCTATTTTGGCACTTTCGCGCATAAATTAGCTCAAACTTGGATTGTTTTGCGCGAAACTTGGCACAGTACAAAATTTCGTATTATATTATTGTGTTGAAGTGGTTAGAATCGCAAATAATAGTTATGGGCTAGAAATTACGTGCTAAGTTGCGATTTTATGGCTTTTAAGCTTTCTTGACACTTTCGCACATAAAGTAGGTTAAACTTAGTTTGTTTTGGACGAAACTTGGCACACAATACTATTTGGTATATATTATTGTGTTGAAGTGGTTAGAATTGAAAATAACATTCATATGGTAGAAACTACGAGCTAAGTCACGAATTTATGGATTTTTTAGCTTTTTTTGCTCTTTCGCGCATAAAGTAGCTCAAACTCGGTTCGTTTTGTACGAAACTTGGCACGCAATACTATTTCGTATATATTATTTTGTTGAAGTGGTTAGAATTGAAAATAATATTCATATGCTAGAAATTACGTGCAATGTCGCGATTTTTTGGATTTTAAGCTTTTTTGGCACTTTTGTGCATAAAGTAGTACAAACTTGGTTTGTTTTGCACGAAACTTGGCACACACACTATTTGGTATATATTTTTGTGTTGAAGTGGTTAGAATTGAATATAATAGTCATACACTAGAAATTACGTGCTAAGTTGCGATTTTATGGCTTTTAAGCTTTTTTGACACTTTCGCTCATAAAGTTGGTTAAAACTTAGTTTGTTTTGGACGAAACTTGGCACACAATACTATTTGGTATATATTATTATGTTGAAGTGGTTAGAATTGAAAATAATATTCATATGCTCGAAATTACGTGCGAAGTCGCGATTTTTTGGATTTTAAGCTTTTTTCGCACTTTTGCGCATAAAGTAGTACAAACTTGGTTTTTTTTGCACGAAGCTTGGCACACACAACACTATTTGGTATATATTATTGTGTTGAAGTGGTTAGAATTGAATATAATAGTCATACACTAGAAATTACGTGCTAAGTTGCGATTTTATGGATTTTAAGCTTTCTTGGAACTTTTGCGCATAAAGTAGCCCAAACTTGGTTTGTTTTGAACGAAACTTGGCACATACAACGCTATTTGGTATATATTATTGTGTTGAAGTGGTTAGAATTGAAAATAATAGTCATACGCTAGAAAGTACGTGCTAAGTTTCGATTTTATGGGTTTTTATGCTTTTTCGGCACTTTCGCGCATAAAGTAGCTCAAACTTGGTTTGCTTTGCACGAAACTCGGTACACAATACTATTTGGTATATATTATTGTATGGAAGTGGTTATAATTGAAAATAATAGTCATATGCTAGAAATTACGTGCTAAGTTGCGATTTTATGGATTTTAGGCTTTTTTGGCACATTCGCGCATATAGTAGGTAAAACATGGTTTGTTTAGCACGAAACTTGGCACACAATACTATTTGGTATATATTATTGTGTTTAAGTGGGTTGAACTGAAAATAACTGTCATATGCTTTTATGGGTTTTATGCTTTTTTGGCACTTTCACACATAAAGTAGCTTAAACTTGGTTTGTTTTGCACGAAACTTTGCACACAACACTATTTTGTATATATTATTGCGTTGAAGTTGTTAGAATTGAAAATAATAGTCACATTTTAGAAATTACGTGTTAAGTTGCGATTTAAAGTCTTTTTAAGCTATTTTTGCACTTTCGCGCATAAATTAGCTCAAACTTGGATTGTTTTGCGCGAAACTTAGCACAGTACAAAATTTCGTATTATATTATTGTGTTGAAGTGTTTAGAATCGCAAATAATAGTTATGGGCTACAAATTACGTGCTAAGTTGCGATTTTATGGCTTTTAAGCTTTTTTGACACTTTCGCACATAAAGTAGGTTAAACTTAGTTTGTTTTGGACGAAACTTGGCACACAATACTATTTGGTATATATTATTGTGTTGAAGTGGTTAGAATTGAAAATAACATTCATATGGTAGAAACTACGTGCTAAGTCACGAATTTATGGATTTTTTAGCTTTTTTGGCTCTTTCGCGCATAAAGTAGCTCAAACTTGGTTCGTTTTGTACGAAACTTGGCACATAATACTATTTCGTACATATTATTTTGTTGAAGTGGTTAGAATTGAAAATAATATTCATATGCTAGAAATTACGTGCAATGTCGCGATTTTTTGGATTTTAAGCTTTTTTGGCACTTTTGCGCATAAAGTAGTACAAACTTGGTTTGTTTTGCACGAAACATGGCACACACACTATTTGGTATAATTTTTGTGTTGAAGTGGTTAGAATTGAATATAATAGTCATACACTAGAAATTACGTGCTAAGTTGCGATTTTATGGCTTTTAAGCTTTTTTGACACTTTCGCTCATAAAGTTGGTTAAACTTAGTTTGTTTTGGACGAAACTTGGCACACAATACTAATTTGGTATATATTATTGTGTTGAAGTGGTTAGAATTGAAAATAATATTCATATGCTCGAAATTACGTGCGAAGTCTAGATTTTTTGGATTTTAAGCTTTTTTCGCACTTTTGCGCATAAAGTAGTACAAACTTGGTTTTTTTTGCACGAGGCTTGGCACACACAACACTATTTGGTATATATTATTGTGTTGAAGTGGTTAGAATTGAATATAATAGTCATACACTAGAAATTACGTGCTAAGTTGCGATTTTATGGATTTTAAGCTTTCTTGGCACTTTTGCGCATAAAGTAGCCCAAACTTGGTTTGTTTTGAACGAAACTTGGCACATACAACACTATTTGGTATATATTATTGTGTTGAAGTGGTTAGAATTGAAAATAATAGTCATACGCTAGAAAGTACGTGCTAAGTTGCGATTTTATGGGTTTTTATGCTTTTTCGGCACTTTCGCGCATAAAGTAGCTCAAACTTGGTTTGTTTTGCACGAAACTCGGTACACAATACTATTTGGTATATATTATTGTATGGAAGTGGTTATAATTGAAAATAATAGTCATATGCTAGAAATTACGTGCTAAGTTGCGATTTTATGGATTTTAGGCTTTTTTGGCACATTCGCGCATATAGTAGGTAAAACATGGTTTGTTTAGCACGAAACTTGGCACACAATACTATTTGGTATATATTATTGTGTTTAAGTGGGTTGAACTGAAAATAACTGTCATATGCTTTTATGGGTTTTAAGCTTTTTTGGCACTTTCACACATAAAGTAGCTTAAACTTGGTTTGTTTTGCACGAAACTTTGCACACAACACTATTTTGTATATATTATTGCGTTGAAGTTGTTAGAATTGAAAATAATAGTCACATTTTAGAAATTACGTGTTAAGTTGCGATTTAATGTCTTTTTAAGCTATTTTGGCACTTTCGCGCATAAATTAGCTCAAACTTGGATTGTTTTGCGCGAAACTTGGCACAGTACAAAATTTCGTATTATATTATTGTGTTGAAGTGGTTAGAATCGCAAATAATAGTTATGGGCTACAAATTACGTGCTAAGTTGCGATTTTATGGCTTTTAAGCTTTTTTGACACTTTCGCACATAAAGTAGGTTAAACTTAGTTTGTTTTGGACGAAACTTGGCACACAATACTATTTGGTATATATTATTGTGTTGAAGTGGTTAGAATTGAAAATAATATTCATATGCTCGAAATTACGTGCGATGTCGCGATTTTTTGGATTTTAAGCTTTTTTCGCACTTTTGCGCATAAAGTAGTACAAACTTGGTTTTTTTTGCACGAAGCTTGGCACACACAACACTATTTGGTATATATTATTGTGTTGAAGTGGTTAGAATTGAATATAATAGTCATACACTAGAAATTACGTGCTAAATTGCGATTTTATGGATTTTAAGCTTTCTTGGCACTTTTGCGCATAAAGTAGCCCAAACTTGGTTTGTTTTGAACGAAACATGGCACATACAACGCTATTTGGTATATATTATTGTGTTGAAGTGGTTAGAATTGAAAATAATAGTCATACGCTAGAAAGTACGTGCTAAGTTGCGATTTTATGGGTTTTTATGCTTTTTCGGCACTTTCGCGCATAAAGTAGCTCAAACTTGGTTTGTTTTGCACGAAACTCGGTACACAATACTATTTGGTATATATTATTGTATGGAAGTGGTTATAATTGAAAATAATAGTCATATGCTAGAAATTACGTGCTAAGTTGCGATTTTATGGATTTTAGGCTTTTTTGGCACATTCGCGCATATAGTAGGTAAAACATGGTTTGTTTAGCACGAAACTTGGCACACAATACTATTTGGTATATATTATTGTGTTTAAGTGGGTTGAACTGAAAATAACTGTCATATGCTTTTATGGGTTTTAAGCTTTTTTGGCACTTTCACACATAAAGTAGCTTAAACTTGGTTTGTTTTGCACGAAACTTTGCACACAACACTATTTTGTATATATTATTGCGTTGAAGTTGTTAGAATTGAAAATAATAGTCACATTTTAGAAATTACGTGTTAAGTTGCGATTTAATGTCTTTTTAAGCTATTTTGGCACTTTCGCGCATAAATTAGCTCAAACATGGATTGTTTTGCGCGAAACTTGGCACAGTACAAAATTTCGTATTATATTATTGTGTTGAAGTGGTTAGAATCGCAAATAATAGTTATGGGCTACAAATTACGTGCTAAGTTGCGATTTTATGGCTTTTAAGCTTTTTTGACACTTTCGCACATAAAGTAGGTTAAACTTAGTTTGTTTTGGACGAAACTTGGCACACAATACTATTTGGTATATATTATAGTGTTGAAGTGGTTAGAATTGAAAATAACATTCATATGGTAGAAACTACGTGCTAAGTCACGAATTTATGGATTTTTTAGCTTTTTTGGCTCTTTCGCGCATAAAGTAGTACAAACTTGGTTTGTTTTGCACGAAACTTGGCACACATATTTGGTATATATTTTTGTGTTGAAGTGGTTAGAATTGAATATAATAGTCATACACTAGAAATTACGTGCTAAGTTGCGATTTTATGGCTTTTAAGCTTTTTTGACACTTTCGCTCATAAAGTTGGTTAAACTTAGTTTGTTTTGGACGAAACTTGGCACACAATACTATTTGGTATATATTATTGTGTTGAAGTGGTTAGAATTGAAAATAATATTCATATGCTCGAAATTACGTGCGAAGTCGCGATTTTTTGGATTTTAAGCTTTTTTCGCACTTTTGCGCATAAAGTAGTACAAACTTGGTTTTTTTTGCACGAAGCTTGGCACACACAACACTATTTGGTATATATTATTGTGTTGAAGTGGTTAGAATTGAATATAATAGTCATACACTAGAAATTACGTGCTAAATTGCGATTTTATGGATTTTAAGCTTTCTTGGCACTTTTGCGCATAAAGTAGCCCAAACTTGGTTTGTTTTGAACGAAACATGGCACATACAACGCTATTTGGTATATATTATTGTGTTGAAGTGGTTAGAATTGAAAATAATAGTCATACGCTAGAAAGTACGTGCTAAGTTGCGATTTTATGGGTTTTTATGCTTTTTCGGCACTTTCGCGCATAAAGTAGCTCAAACTTGGTTTGTTTTGCACGAAACTCGGTACACAATACTATTTGGTATATATTATTGTATGGAAGTGGTTATAATTGAAAATAATAGTCATATGCTAGAAATTACGTGCTAAGTTGCGATTTTATGGATTTTAGGCTTTTTTGGCACATTCGCGCATATAGTAGGTAAAACATGGTTTGTTTAGCACGAAACTTGGCACACAATACTATTTGGTATATATTATTGTGTTTAAGTGGGTTGAACTGAAAATAACTGTCATATGCTTTTATGGGTTTTAAGCTTTTTTGGCACTTTCACACATAAAGTAGCTTAAACTTGGTTTGTTTTGCACGAAACTTTGCACACAACACTATTTTGTATATATTATTGCGTTGAAGTTGTTAGAATTGAAAATAATAGTCACATTTTAGAAATTACGTGTTAAGTTGCGATTTAATGTCTTTTTAAGCTATTTTGGCACTTTCGCGCATAAATTAGCTCAAACTTGGATTGTTTTGCGCGAAACTTCGCACAGTACAAAATTTCGTATTATATTATTGTGTTGAAGTGGTTAGAATCGCAAATAATAGTTATGGGCTACAAATTACGTGCTAAGTTGCGATTTTATGGCTTTTAAGCTTTTTTGACACTTTCGCACATAAAGTAGGTTAAACTTAGTTTGTTTTGGACGAAACTTGGCACACAATACTATTTGGTATATATTATAGTGTTGAAGTGGTTAGAATTGAAAATAACATTCATATGGTAGAAACTACGTGCTAAGTCACGAATTTATGGATTTTTTAGCTTTTTTGGCTCTTTCGCGCATAAAGTAGTACAAACTTGGTTTGTTTTGCACGAAACTTGGCACACATATTTGGTATATATTTTTGTGTTGACGTGGTTAGAATTGAATATAATAGTCATACACTAGAAATTACGTGCTAAGTTGCGATTTTATGGCTTTTAAGCTTTTTTGACACTTTCGCTCATAAAGTTGGTTAAACTTAGTTTGTTTTGGACGAAACTTGGCACACAATACTATTTGGTATATATTATTGTGTTGAAGTGGTTAGAATTGAAAATAATATTCATATGCTCGAAATTACGTGCGAAGTCGCGATTTTTTGGATTTTAAGCTTTTTTCGCACTTTTGCGCATAAAGTAGTACAAACTTGGTTTTTTTTGCACGAAGCTTGGCACACACAACACTATTTGGTATATATTATTGTGTTGAAGTGGTTAGAATTGAATATAATAGTCATACACTAGAAATTACGTGCTAAATTGCGATTTTATGGATTTTAAGCTTTCTTGGCACTTTTGCGCATAAAGTAGCCCAAACTTGGTTTGTTTTGAACGAAACATGGCACATACAACGCTATTTGGTATATATTATTGTGTTGAAGTGGTTAGAATTGAAAATAATAGTCATACGCTAGAAAGTACGTGCTAAGTTGCGATTTTATGGGTTTTTATGCTTTTTCGGCACTTTCGTGCATAAAGTAGCTCAAACTTGGTTTGTTTTGCACGAAACTCGGTACACAATACTATTTCGTATATATTATTGTATGGAAGTGGTTATAATTGAAAATAATAGTCATATGCTAGAAATTACGTGCTAAGTTGCGATTTTATGGATTTTAGGCTTTTTTGGCACATTCGCGCATATAGTAGGTAAAACATGGTTTGTTTAGCACGAAACTTGGCACACAATACTATTTGGTATATATTATTGTGTTTAAGTGGGTTGAACTGAAAATAACTGTCATATGCTTTTATGGGTTTTAAGCTTTTTTGGCACTTTCACACATAAAGTAGCTTAAACTTGGTTTGTTTTGCATAAACTTTGCACACAACACTATTTTGTATATATTATTGCGTTGAAGTTGTTAGAATTGAAAATAATAGTCACATTTTAGAAATTACGTGTTAAGTTGCGATTTAATGTCTTTTTAAGCTATTTTGGCACTTTCGCGCATAAATTAGCTCAAACTTGGATTGTTTTGCGCGAAACTTGGCATAGTACAAAATTTCGTATTATATTATTGTGTTGAAGTGGTTAGAATCGCAAATAATAGTTATGGGCTACAAATTACGTGCTAAGTTGCGATTTTATGGCTTTTAAGCTTTTTTGACACTTTCGCACATAAAGTAGGTTAAACTTAGTTTGTTTTGGACGAAACTTGGCACACAATACTATTTGGTATATATTATTGTGTTGAAGTGGTTAGAATTGAAAATAACATTCATATGGTAGAAACTACGTGCTAAGTCACGAATTTATGGATTTTTTAGCTTTTTTGGCTCTTTCGCGCATAAAGTAGCTCAAACTTGGTTCGTTTTGTACGAAACTTGGTACACAATACTATTTCGTATATATTATTTTGTTGAAGTGGTTAGAATTGAAAATAATATTCATATGCTAGAAATTACGTGCAATGTCGCGATTTTTTGGATTTTAAGCTTTTTTGGCACTTTTGCGCATAAAGTAGTACAAACTTGGTTTGTTTTGCACGAAACTTGGCACACACACTATTTGGTATATATTTTTGTGTTGAAGTGGTTAGAATTGAATATAATAGTCATACACTAGAAATTACGTGCTAAGTTGCGATTTTATGGCTTTTAAGCTTTTTTGACACTTTCGCTCATAAAGTTGGTTAAACTTAGTTTGTTTTGGACGAAACTTGGCACACAATACTATTTGGTATATATTATTGTGTTGAAGTGGTTAGAATTGAAAATAATATTTATATGCTCGAAATTACGTGCGAAGTCTAGATTTTTTGGATTTTAAGCTTTTTTTCGCACTTTTGCGCATAAAGTAGTACAAACTTGGTTTTTTTTGCACGAAGCTTGGCACACACAACACTATTTGGTATATATTATTGTGTTGAAGTGGTTAGAATTGAATATAATAGTCATACACTAGAAGTTACGTGCTAAGTTGCGATTTTATGGATTTTAAGCTTTCTTGGCACTTTTGCGCATAAAGTAGCCCAAACTTGGTTTGTTTTGAACGAAACTTGGCACATACAACGCTATTTGGTATATATTATTGTGTTGAAGTGGTTAGAATTGAAAATAATAGTCATACGCTAGAAAGTACGTGCTAAGTTGCGATTTTATGGGTTTTTATGCTTTTTCGGCACTTTCGCGCATAAAGTAGCTCAAACTTGGTTTGTTTTGCACGAAACTCGGTACACAATACTATTTGGTATATATTATTTTATGGAAGTGGTTATAATTGAAAATAATAGTCATATGCTAGAAATTACGTGCTAAGTTGCGATTTTATGGATTTTAGGCTTTTTTGGCACATTCGCGCATATAGTAGGTAAAACATGGTTTGTTTAGCACGAAACTTGGCACACAATACTATTTGGTATATATTATTGTGTTTAAGTGGGTTGAACTGAAAATAACTGTCATATGCTTTTATGGGTTTTAAGCTTTTTTGGCACTTTCACACATAAAGTAGCTTAAACTTGGTTTGTTTTGCACGAAACTTTGCACACAACACTATTTTGTATATATTATTGCATTGAAGTTGTTAGAATTGAAAATAATAGTCACATTTTAGAAATTACGTGTTAAGTTGCGATTTAATGTCTTTTTAAGCTATTTTGGCACTTTCGCGCATAAATTAGCTCAAACTTGGATTGTTTTGCGCGAAACTTGGCACAGTACAAAATTTCGTATTATATTATTGTGTTGAAGTGGTTAGAATCGCAAATAATAGTTATGGGCTACAAATTACGTGCTAAGTTGCGATTTTATGGCTTTTAAGCTTTTTTGACACTTTCGCACATAAAGTAGGTTAAACTTAGTTTGTTTTGGACGAAACTTGGCACACAATACTATTTGGTATATATTATTGTGTTGAAGTGGTTAGAATTGAAAATAACATTCATATGGTAGAAACTACGTGCTAAGTCACGAATTTATGGATTTTTTAGCTTTTTTGGCTCTTTCGCGCATAAAGTAGCTCAAACTTGGTTCGTTTTGTACGAAACTTGGCACACAATACTATTTCGTATATATTATTTTGTTGAAGTGGTTAGAATTGAAAATAATATTCATATGCTAGAAATTACGTGCAATGTCGCGATTTTTTGGATTTTAAGCTTTTTTGGCATTTTTGCGCATAAAGTAGTACAAACTTGGTTTGTTTTGCACGAAACTTGGCACACACACTATTTGGTATATATTTTTGTGTTGAAGTGGTTAGAATTGAATATAATAGTCAAACACTAGAAATTACGTGCTAAGTTGCGATTTTATGGCTTTTAAGCTTTTTTGACACTTTCGCACATAAAGTATGTTAAACTTAGTTTGTTTTGGACGAAACTTGGCACACAATACTATTTGGTATATATTATTGTGTTGAAGTGGTTAGAAATGAAAATAATATTCATATGCTCGAAATTACGTGCGAAGTCGCGATTTTTTGGATTTTAAGCTTTTTTCGCACTTTTGCGCATAAAGTAGTACAAACTTGGTTTTTTTTGCACGAAGCTTGGCACACACAACACTATTTGGTATATATTATTGTGTTGAAGTGGTTAGAATTGAATGTAATAGTCATACACTAGAAATTACGTGCTAAGTTGCGATTTTATGGATTTTAAGCTTTCTTAGCACTTTTGCGCATAAAGTAGCCCAAACTTGGTTTGTTTTGAACGAAACTTGGCACATACAACGCTATTTGGTATATATTATTGTGTTGAAGTGGTTAGAATTGAAAATAATAGTCATACGCTAGAAAGTACGTGCTAAGTTGCGATTTTATGGGTTTTTATGCTTTTTCGGCACTTTCGCGCATAAAGTAGCTCAAACTTGGTTTGTTTTGCACGAAACTCGGTACACAATACTATTTGGTATATATTATTGTATGGAAGTGGTTATAATTGAAAATAATAGTCATATGCTAGAAATTACGTGCTAAGTTGCGATTTTATGGATTTTAGGCTTTTTTGGCACATTCGCGCATATAGTAGGTAAAACATGGTTTGTTTAGCACGAAACTTGGCACACAATACTATTTGGTATATATTATTGTGTTTAAGTGGGTTGAACTGAAAATAACTGTCATATGCTTTTATGGGTTTTAAGCTTTTTTGGCACTTTCACACATAAAGTAGCTTAAACTTGGTTTGTTTTGCACGAAACTTTGCACACAACACTATTTTGTATATATTATTGCGTTGAAGTTGTTAGAATTGAAAATAATAGTCACATTTTAGAAATTACGTGTTAAGTTGCGATTTAATGTCTTTTTAAGCTATTTTGGCACTTTCGCGCATAAATTAGCTCAAACTTGGATTGTTTTGCGCGAAACTTGGCACAGTACAAAATTTCGTATATATTATTGTGTTGAAGTGGTTAGAATCGCAAATAATAGTTATGGGCTACAAATTACGTGCTAAGTTGCGATTTTATGGCTTTTAAGCTTTTTTGACACTTTCGCACATAAAGTAGGTTAAACTTAGTTTGTTTTGGACGAAACTTGGCACACAATACTATTTGGTATATATTATTGTGTTGAAGTGGTTAGAATTGAAAATAACATTCATATGGTAGAAACTACGTGCTAAGTCACGAATTTATGGATTTTTTAGCTTTTTTGGCTCTTTCGCGCATAAAGTAGCTCAAACTTGGTTCGTTTTGTACGAAACTTGGCACACAATACTATTTCGTATATATTATTTTGTTGAAGTGGTTAGAATTGAAAATAATATTCATATGCTAGAAATTACGTGCAATGTCGCGATTTTTTGGATTTTAAGCTTTTTTGGCACTTTTGCGCATAAAGTAGTACAAACTTGGTTTGTTTTGCACGAAACATGGCACACACACTATTTGGTATATATTTTTGTGTTGAAGTGGTTAGAATTGAATATAATAGTCATACACTAGAAATTACGTGCTAAGTTGCGATTTTATGGCTTTTAAGCTTTTTTGACACTTTCGCTCATAAAGTTGGTTAAACTTAGTTTGTTTTGGACGAAACTTGGCACACAATACTATTTGGTATATATTATTGTGTTGAAGTGGTTAGAATTGAAAATAATATTCATATGCTCGAAATTACGTGCGAAGTCTAGATTTTTTGGATTTTAAGCTTTTTTCGCACTTTTGCGCATAAAGTAGTACAAACTTGGTTTTTTTTTGCACGAAGCTTGGCACACACAACACTATTTGGTATATATTATTGTGTTGAAGTGGTTAGATTTGAATATAATAGTCATACACTAGAAATTACGTGCTAAGTTGCGATTTTATGGATTTTAAGCTTTCTTGGCACTTTTGCGCATAAAGTAGCCCAAACTTGGTTTGTTTTGAACGAAACTTGGCACATACAACGCTATTTGGTATATATTATTGTGTTGAAGTGGTTAGAATTGAAAATAATAGTCATACGCTAGAAAGTACGTGCTAAGTTGCGATTTTATGGGTTTTTATGCTTTTTCGGCACTTTCGCGCATAAAGTAGCTCAAACTTGGTTTGTTTTGCACGAAACTCGGTACACAATACTATTTGGTATATATTATTGTATGGAAGTGGTTATAATTGAAAATAATAGTCATATGCTAGAAATTACGTGCTAAGTTGCGATTTTATGGATTTTAGGCTTTTTTGGCACATTCGCGCATATAGTAGGTAAAACATGGTTTGTTTAGCACGAAACTTGGCACACAATACTATTTGGTATATATTATTGTGTTTAAGTGGGTTGAACTGAAAATAACTGTCATATGCTTTTATGGGTTTTAAGCTTTTTTGGCACTTTCACACATAAAGTAGCTTAAACTTGGTTTGTTTTGCACGAAACTTTGCACACAACACTATTTTGTATATATTATTGCGTTGAAGTTGTTAGAATTGAAAATAATAGTCACATTTTAGAAATTACGTGTTAAGTTGCAATTTAATGTCTTTTTAAGCTATTTTGGCACTTTCGCGCATAAATTAACTCAAACTTGGATTGTTTTGCGCGAAACTTGGCACAGTACAAAATTTCGTATTATATTATTGTGTTGAAGTGGTTAGAATCGCAAATAATAGTTATGGGCTACAAATTACGTGCTAAGTTGCGATTTTATGGCTTTTAAGCTTTTTTGACACTTTCGCACATAAAGTAGGTTAAACTTAGTTTGTTTTGGACGAAACTTGGCACACAATACTATTTGGTATATATTATTGTGTTGAAGTGGTTAGAATTGAAAATAACATTCATATGGTAGAAACTACGTGCTAAGTCACGAATTTATGGATTTTTTAGCTTTTTTGGCTCTTTCGCGCATAAAGTAGCTCAAACTTGGTTCGTTTTGTACGAAACTTGGCACACAATACTATTTCGTATATATTATTTTGTTGAAGTGGTTAGAATTGAAAATAATATTCATATGCTAGAAATTACGTGCAATGTCGCGATTTTTTGGATTTTAAGCTTTTTTGGCACTTTTGCGCATAAAGTAGTACAAACTTGGTTTGTTTTGCACGAAACATGGCACACACACTATTTGGTATATATTTTTGTGTTGAAGTGGTTAGAATTGAATATAATAGTCATACACTAGAAATTACGTGCTAAGTTGCGATTTGATGGCTTTTAATCTTTTTTGACACTTTCGCTCATAAAGTTGGTTAAACTTAGTTTGTCTTGGACGAAACTTGGCACACAATACTATTTGGTATATATTATTGTGTTGAAGTGGTTAGAATTGAAAATAATATTCATATGCTCGAAATTACGTGCGAAGTCTAGATTTTTTGGATTTTAAGCTTTTTTTCGCACTTTTGCGCATAAAGTAGTACAAACTTGGTTTTTTTTGCACGAAGCTTGGCACACACAACACTATTTGGTATATATTATTGTGTTGAAGTGGTTAGAATTGAATATAATAGTCATACACTAGAAATTACGTGCTAAGTTGCGATTTTATGGATTTTAAGCTTTCTTGGCACTTTTGCGCATAAAGTAGCCCAAACTTGGTTTGTTTTGAACGAAACTTGGCACATACAACGCTATTTGGTATATATTATTGTGTTGAAGTGGTTAGAATTGAAAATAATAGTCATACGCTAGAAAGTACGTGCTAAGTTGCGATTTTATGGGTTTTTATGCTTTTTCGGCACTTTCGCGCATAAAGTAGCTCAAACTTGGTTTGTTTTGCACGAAACTCGGTACACAATACTATTTGGTATATATTATTGTATGGAAGTGGTTATAATTGAAAATAATAGTCATATGCTAGAAATTACGTGCTAAGTTGCGATTTTATGGATTTTAGGCTTTTTTGGCACATTCGCGCATATAGTAGGTAAAACATGGTTTGTTTAGCACGAAACTTGGCACACAATACTATTTGGTATATATTATTGTGTGTAAGTGGGTTGAACTGAAAATAACTGTCATATGCTTTTATGGGTTTTAAGCTTTTTTGGCACTTTCACACATAAAGTAGCTTAAACTTGGTTTGTTTTGCACGAAACTTTGCACACAACAGTATTTTGTATATATTATTGCGTTGAAGTTGTTAGAATTGAAAATAATAGTCACATTTTAGAAATTACGTGTTAAGTTGCGATTTAATGTCTTTTTAAGCTATTTTGGCACTTTCGCGCATAAATTAGCTCAAACTTGGATTGTTTTGCGCGAAACCTGGCACAGTACAAAATTTCGTATTATATTATTGTGTTGAAGTGGTTAGAATCGCAAATAATAGTTATGGGCTACAAATTACGTGCTAAGTTGCGATTTTATGGCTTTTAAGCTTTTTTGACACTTTCGCACATAAAGTAGGTTAAACTTAGTTTGTTTTGGACGAAACTTGGCACACAATACTATTTGGTATATATTATTGTGTTGAAGTGGTTAGAATTGAAAATAACATTCATATGGTAGAAACTACATGCTAAGTCACGAATTTATGGATTTTTTAGCTTTTTTGGCTCTTTCGCGCATAAAGTAGCTCAAACTTGGTTCGTTTTGTACGAAACTTGGCACACAATACTATTTCGTATATATTATTTTGTTGAAGTGGTTAGAATTGAAAATAATATTCATATGCTAGAAATTACGTGCAATGTCGCGATTTTTTGGATTTTAAGCTTTTTTTGCACTTTTGCGCATAAAGTAGTACAAACTTGGTTTGTTTTGCACAAAACTTGGCACACACACTATTTGGTATATATTTTTGTGTTGAAGTGGTTAGAATTGAATATAATAGTCATACACTAGAAATTACGTGCTAAGTTGCGATTTTATGGCTTTTAAGCTTTTTTGACACTTTCGCTCATAAAGTTGGTTAAACTTAGTTTGTTTTGGACGAAACTTGGCACACAATACTATTTGGTATATATTATTGTGTTGAAGTGGTTAGAATTGAAAATAATATTCATATGCTCGAAATTACGTGCGAAGTCTAGATTTTTTGGATTTTAAGCTTTTTTCGCACTTTTGCGCATAAATTCGTACAAACTTGGTTTTTTTTGCATGAAGCTTGGCACACACAACACTATTTGGTATATATTATTGTGTTGAAGTGGTTAGAATTGAATATAATAATCATACACTAGAAATTACGTGCTAAGTTGCGATTTTATGGATTTTAAGCTTTCTTGGCACTTTTGCGCATAAAGTAGCTCAAACTTGGTTTGTTTTGCACGAAACTTGGCGCACACACTATTTGGTATATATTTTTGTGTTGAAGTGGTTAGAATTGAATATAATAGTCATACACTAGAAATTACGTGCTAAGTTAAGATTTTATGGCTTTTAAGCTTTTTTGACACTTTCGCTCATAAAGTAGGTTAAACTTAGTTTGTTTTGGACGAAACTTGGCACACAATACTATTTGGTATATATTATTGTGTTGAAGTGGTTAGAATTGAAAATCACATTTATATGGAAGAAACAACGTGCTAAGTCACAAATTTATGGATTTTTTAGCTTTTTTGGCTCTTTCGCGCATAAAGTAGCTCAAACTTTGTTTGTTTTGTACGAAACTTGGCACACAACACTATTTGGTATATATTATTGTGTTGAAGTGGTTAGAATTGAAAATAATATTCATATGCTCGAAATTACGTGCGAAGTCGCGATTTTTTGGATTTTAAGCTTTTTTCGCACTTTTGCGCATAAAGTAGTACAAACTTGGTTTTTTTTGCACGAAGCTTGGCACAAACAACACTATTTGGTATATATTATTGTGTTGAAGTGGTTAGAATTGAATATAATAGTCATACACTAGAAATTACGTGCTAAGTTGCGATTTTATGGATTTTAAGCTTTCTTGGCACTTTTGCGCATAAAGTAGCCCAAACTTGGTTTGCTTTTAACGAAACTTGGCACATACAGCGCTATTTGGTATATATTATTGTGTTGAAGTGGTTAGAATTGAAAATAATAGTCATACGCTAGAAAGTACGTGCTAAGTTGCGATTTTATGGGTTTTTATGCTTTTTCGGCACTTTCGCGCATAAAGTAGCTCAAACTTGGTTTGTTTTGCACGAAACTCGGTACACAATACTATTTGGTATATATTATTGTATGGAAGTGGTTATAATTGAAAATAATAGTCAAATGCTAGAAATTACGTACTAAGTTGCGATTTTATGGATTTTAGGCTTTTTTGGCACATTCGCGCATATAGCAGGTAAAACATGGTTTGTTTAGCACGAAACTTGGCACACAATACTATTTGGTATAATTTATTGTGTTTAAGTGGGTTGAACTGAAAATAACTGTCATATGCTTTTATGGGTTTTAAGCTTTTTTGGCACTTTCACACATAAAGTAGCTTAAACTTGGTTTGTTTTGCACGAAACTTTGCACACAACACTATTTTGTATATATTATTGCGTTGAAGTTGTTAGAATTGAAAATAATAGTCACATTTTAGAAATTACGTGTGAAGTTACGATTTAATGTCTTTTTAAGCTATTTTGGCACTTTCGCGCATAAATTAGCTCAAACATGGATTGTTTTGCGCGAAACTTGGCACAGTACAAAATTTCGTATATATTATTGTGTTGAAGTGGTTAGAATCGCAAATAATAGTTATGGGCTACAAATTACGTGCTAAGTTGCGATTTTATGGCTTTTAAGCTTTTTTGACACTTTCGCACATAAAGTAGGTTAAACTTAGTTTGTTTTGGACGAAACTTGGCACACAATACTATTTGGTATATATTATTGTGTTGAAGTGGTTAGAATTGAAAATAACATTCATATGGTAGAAACTACATGCTAAGTCACGAATTTATGGATTTTTTAGCTTTTTTGGCTCTTTCGCGCATAAAGTAGCTCAAACTTGGTTCGTTTTGTACGAAACTTGGCACACAATACTATTTCGTATATATTATTTTGTTGAAGTGGTTAGAATTGAAAATAATATTCATATGCTAGAAATTACGTGCAATGTCGCGATTTTTTGGATTTTAAGCTTTTTTGGCACTTTTGCGCATAAAGTAGTACAAACTTGGTTTGTTTTGCACGAAACTTGGCACACACACTATTTGGTATATATTTTTGTGTTGAAGTGGTTAGAATTGAATATAATAGTCATACACTAGAAATTACGTGCTAAGTTGCGATTTTATGGCTTTTAAGCTTTTTTTACACTTTCGCTCATAAAGTTGGTTAAACTTAGTTTGTTTTGGACGAAACTTGGCACACAATACTATTTGGTATATATTATTGTGTTGAAGTGGTTAGAATTGAAAATAATATTCATATGCTCGAAATTACGTGCGAAGTCTAGATTTTTTGGATTTTAAGCTTTTTTCGCACTTTTGCGCATAAATTCGTACAAACTTGGTTTTTTTTGCACGAAGCTTGGCACACACAACACTATTTGGTATATATTATTGTGTTGAAGTGGTTAGAATTGAATATAATAGTCATACACTAGAAATTACGTGCTAAGTTGCGATTTTATGGATTTTAAGCTTTCTTGGCACTTTTGCGCATAAAGTAGCTCAAACTTGGTTTGTTTTGCACGAAACTTGGCACACACACTATTTGGTATATATTTTTGTGTTGAAGTGGTTAGAATTGAATATAATAGTCATACACTAGAAATTACGTGCTAAGTTGCGATTTTATGGCTTTTAAGCTTTTTTGACACTTTCGCTCATAAAGTAGGTTAAACTTAGTTTGTTTTGGACGAAACTTGGCACACTATACTATTTGGTATATATTATTGTGTTGAAGTGGTTAGAATTGAAAATCACATTTATATGGAAGAAACAACGTGCTAAGTCACAAATTTATGGATTTTTTAGCTTTTTTGGCTCTTTCGCGCATAAAGTAGCTCAAACTTTGTTTGTTTTGTACGAAACTTGGCACACAACACTATTTGGTATATATTATTGTGTTGAAGTGGTTAGAATTGAAAATAATATTCATATGCTCGAAATTACGTGCGAAGTCGCGATTTTTTGGATTTTAAGCTTTTTTCGCACTTTTGCGCATAAAGTAGTACAAACTTGGTTTTTTTTTGCACGAAGCTTGGCACAAACAACACTATTTGGTATATATTATTGTGTTGAAGTGGTTAGAATTGAATATAATAGTCATACACTAGAAATTACGTGCTAAGTTGCGATTTTATGGATTTTAAGCTTTCTTGGCACTTTTGCGCATAAAGTAGCCCAAACTTGGTTTGCTTTTAACGAAACTTGGCACATACAACGCTATTTGGTATATATTATTGTGTTGAAGTGGTTAGAATTGAAAATAATAGTCATACGCTAGAAAGTACGTGCTAAGTTGCGATTTTATGGGTTTTTATGCTTTTTCGGCACTTTCGCGCATAAAGTAGCTCAAACTTGGTTTGTTTTGCACGAAACTCGGTACACAATACTATTTGGTATATATTATTGTATGGAAGTGGTTATAATTGAAAATAATAGTCATATGCTAGAAATTACGTACTAAGTTGCGATTTTATGGATTTTAGGCTTTTTTGGCACATTCGCGCATATAGCAGGTAAAACATGGTTTGTTTAGCACGAAACTTGGCACACAATACTATTTGGTATATATTATTGTGTTTAAGTGGGTTGAACTGAAAATAACTGTCATATGCTTTTATGGGTTTTAAGCTTTTTTGGCACTTTCACACATAAAGTAGCTTAAACTTGGTTTGTTTTGCACGAAACTTTGCACACAACACTATTTTGTATATATTATTGCGTTGAAGTTGTTAGAATTGAAAATAATAGTCACATTTTAGAAATTACGTGTGAAGTTACGATTTAATGTCTTTTTAAGCTATTTTGGCACTTTCGCGCATAAATTAGCTCAAACTTGGATTGTTTTGCGCGAAACTTGGCACAGTACAAAATTTCGTATATATTATTGTGTTGAAGTGGTTAGAATCGCAAATAATAGTTATGGGCTACAAATTACGTGCTAAGTTGCGATTTTATGGCTTTTAAGCTTTTTTGACACTTTCGCACATAAAGTAGGTTAAACTTAGTTTGTTTTGGACGAAACTTGGCACACAATACTATTTGGTATATATTATTGTGTTGAAGTGGTTAGAATTGAAAATAACATTCATATGGTAGAAACTACATGCTAAGTCACGAATTTATGGATTTTTTAGCTTTTTTGGCTCTTTCGCGCATAAAGTAGCTCAAACTTGGTTCGTTTTGTACGAAACTTGGCACACAATACTATTTCGTATATATTATTTTGTTGAAGTGGTTAGAATTGAAAATAATATTCATATGCTAGAAATTACGTGCAATGTCGCGATTTTTTGGATTTTAAGCTTTTTTGGCACTTTTGCGCATAAAGTAGTACAAACTTGGTTTGTTTTGCACGAAACTTGGCACACACACTATTTGGTATATATTTTTGTGTTGAAGTGGTTAGAATTGAATATAATAGTCATACACTAGAAATTACGTGCTAAGTTGCGATTTTATGGCTTTTAAGCTTTTTTGACACTTTCGCTCATAAAGTTGGTTAAACTTAGTTTGTTTTGGACGAAACTTGGCACACAATACTATTTGGTATATATTATTGTGTTGAAGTGGTTAGAATTGAAAATAATATTCATATGCTCGAAATTACGTGCGAAGTCTAGATTTTTTGGATTTTAAGCTTTTTTCCGCACTTTTGCGCATAAATTCGTACAAACTTGGTTTTTTTTGCACGAAGCTTGGCACACACAACACTATTTGGTATATATTATTGTGTTGAAGTGGTTAGAATTGAATATAATAGTCATACACTAGAAATTACGTGCTAAGTTGCGATTTTATGGATTTTAAGCTTTCTTGGCACTTTTGCGCATAAAGTAGCTCAAACTTGGTTTGTTTTGCACGAAACTTGGCACACACACTATTTGGTATATATTTTTGTGTTGAAGTGGTTAGAATTGAATATAATACTCATACACTAGAAATTACGTGCTAAGTTGCGATTTTATGGCTTTTTAAGCTTTTTTGACACTTTCGCTCATAAAGTAGGTTAAACTTAGTTTGTTTTGGACGAAACTTGGCACACAATACTATTTGGTATATATTATTGTGTTGAAGTGGTTAGAATTGAAAATCACATTTATATGGAAGAAACAACGTGCTAAGTCACAAATTTATGGATTTTTTAGCTTTTTTGGCTCTTTCGCGCATAAAGTAGCTCAAACTTTGTTTGTTTTGTACGAAACTTGGCACACAACACTATTTGGTATATATTATTGTGTTGAAGTGGTTAGAATTGAAAATAATATTCATATGCTCGAAATTACGTGCGAAGTCGCGATTTTTTGGATTTTAAGCTTTTTTCGCACTTTTGCGCATAAAGTAGTACAAACTTGGTTTTTTTTTGCACGAAGCTTGGCACAAACAACACTATTTGGTATATATTATTGTGTTGAAGTGGTTAGAATTGAATATAATAGTCATACACTAGAAATTACGTGCTAAGTTGCGATTTTATGGATTTTAAGCTTTCTTGGCACTTTTGCGCATAAAGTAGCCCAAACTTGGTTTGCTTTTAACGAAACTTGGCACATACAACGCTATTTGGTATATTTTATTGTGTTGAAGTGGTTAGAATTGAAAATAATAGTCATACGCTAGAAAGTACGTGCTAAGTTGCGATTTTATGGGTTTTTTATGCTTTTTCGGCACTTTCGCGCATAAAGTAGCTCAAACTTGGTTTGTTTTGCACGAAACTCGGTACACAATACTATTTGGTATATATTATTGTATGGAAGTGGTTATAATTGAAAATAATAGTCATATGCTAGAAATTACGTACTAAGTTGCGATTTTATGGATTTTAGGGCTTTTTTGGCACATTCGCGCATATAGCAGGTAAAACATGGTTTGTTTAGCACGAAACTTGGCACACAATACTATTTGGTATATATTATTGTGTTTAAGTGGGTTGAACTGAAAATAACTGTCATATGCTTTTATGGGTTTTAAGCTTTTTTGGCACTTTCACACATAAAGTAGCTTAAACTTGGTTTGTTTTGCACGAAACTTTGCACACAACACTATTTTGTATATATTATTGCGTTGAAGTTGTTAGAATTGAAAATAATAGTCACATTTTAGAAATTACGTGTGAAGTTACGATTTAATGTCTTTTTAAGCTATTTTGGCACTTTCGCGCATAAATTAGCTCAAACTTGGATTGTTTTGCGCGAAACTTGGCACAGTACAAAATTTCGTATATATTATTGTGTTGAAGTGGTTAGAATCGCAAATAATAGTTATGGACTACAAATTACGTGCTAAGTTGCGATTTTATGGCTTTTAAGCTTTTTTGACACTTTCGCACATAAAGTAGGTTAAACTTAGTTTGTTTTGGACGAAACTTGGCACACAATACTATTTGGTATATATTATTGTGTTGAAGTGGTTAGAATTGAAAATCACATTTATATGGAAGAAACAACGTGCTAAGTCACGAATTTATGGATTTTTTAGCTTTTTTGGCTCTTTCGCGCATAAAGTAGCTCAAACTTTGTTTGTTTTGTACGAAACTTGGCACACAATACTATTTGGTATATATTATTGTGTTGAAGTGGTTAGAATTGAAAATAATATTCATATGCTCGAAATTACGTGCGAAGTCGCGATTTTTTGGATTTTAAGCTTTTTTCGCACTTTTGCGCATAAAGTAGTACAAACTTGGTTTTTTTTGCACGAAGCTTGGCACAAACAACACTATTTGGTATATATTATTGTGTTGAAGTGGTTAGAATTGAATATAATAGTCATACACTAGAAATTACGTGCTAAGTTGCGATTTTATGGATTTTAAGCTTTCTTGGCACTTTTGCGCATAAAGTAGCCCAAACTTGGTTTGTTTTGAACGAAACTTAGCACATACAACGCTATTTGGTATATATTATTGTGTTGAAGTGGTTAGAATTGAAAATAATAGTCATACGCTAGAAAGTACGTGCTAAGTTGCGATTTTATGCGTTTTTATGCTTTTTCGGCACTTTCGCGCATAAAGTAGCTCAAACTTGGTTTGTTTTGCACGAAACTCGGTACACAATACTATTTGGTATATATTATTGTATGGAAGTGGTTATAATTGAAAATAATAGTCATATGCTAGAAATTACGTGCTAAGTTGCGATTTTATGGATTTTAGGATTTTTTGGCACATTCGCGCATATAGTAGGTAAAACATGGTTTGTTTAGCACGAAACTTGGCACACAATGCTATTTGGTATATATTATTGTGTTTAAGTGGGTTGAACTGAAAATAACTGTCATATGCTTTTATGGGTTTTAAGCTTTTTTGGCACTTTCACAGATAAAGTAGCTTAAACTTGGTTTGTTTTGCACGAAACTTTGCACACAACACTATTTTGTATATATTATTGCGTTTGAAGTTGTTAGAATTGAAAATAATAGTCACATTTTAGAAATTACGTGTTAAGTTGCGATTTAATGTCTTTTTAAGCTATTTTGGCACTTTCGCGCATAAATTAGCTCAAACTTTGATTGTTTTGCGCGAAACTTGGCATAGTACAAAATTTCGTATTATATTATTGTGTTGAAGTGGTTAGAATCGCAAATAATAGTTATGGGCTACAAATTACGTGCTAAGTTGCGATTTTATGGCTTTTAAGCTTTTTTGACACTTTCGCACATAAAGTAGGTTAAACTTAGTTTGTTTTAGACGAAACTTGGCACACAATACTATTTGGTATATTTATTGTGTTGAAGTGGTTAGAATTGAAAATAACATTCATATGGTAGAAACTACGTGCTAAGTCACGAATTTATGGATTTTTTAGCTTTTTTGGCTCTTTCGCGCATAAAGTAGCTCAAACTTGGTTCGTTTTGTACGAAACTTGGTACACAATACTATTTCGTATATATTATTTTGTTGAAGTGGTTAGAATTGAAAATAATATTCATATGCTAGAAATTACGTGCAATGTCGCGATTTTTTGGATTTTAAGCTTTTTTGGCACTTTTGCGCATAAAGTAGTACAAACTTGGTTTGTTTTGCACGAAACTTGGCACACACACTATTTGGTATATATTTTTGTGTTGAAGTGGTTAGAATTGAATATAATAGTCATACACTAGAAATTACGTGCTAAGTTGCGATTTTATGGCTTTTAAGCTTTTTTGACACTTTCGCTCATAAAGTTGGTTAAACTTAGTTTGTTTTGGACGAAACTTGGCACACAATACTATTTGGTATATATTATTGTGTTGAAGTGGTTAGAATTGAAAATAATATTCATATGCTCGAAATTACGTGCGAAGTCTAGATTTTTTTGATTTTAAGCTTTTTTCGCACTTTTGCGCATAAAGTAGTACAAACTTGGTTTTTTTGCACGAAGCTTGGCACACACAACACTATTTGGTATATATTATTGTGTTGAAGTGGTTAGAATTGAATATAATAGTCATACACTAGAAATTACGTGCTAAGTTGCGATTTTATGGATTTTAAGCTTTCTTGGCACTTTTGCGCATAAAGTAGCCCAAACTTGGTTTGTTTTGAACGAAACTTGGCACATACAACGCTATTTGGTATATATTATTGTGTTGAAGTGGTTAGAATTGAAAATAATAGTCATACGCTAGAAAGTACGTGCTAAGTTGCGATTTTATGGGTTTTTTTATGCTTTTTCGGCACTTTCGCGCATAAAGTAGCTCAAACTTGGTTTGTTTTGCACGAAACTCGGTACACAATACTATTTGGTATATATTAGTGTATGGAAGTGGTTATAATTGAAAATAATAGTCATATGCTAGAAATTACGTGCTAAGTTGCGATTTTATGGATTTTAGGCTTTTTTTGGCACATTCGCGCATATAGTAGGTAAAACATGGTTTGTTTAGCACGAAACTTGGCACACAATACTATTTGGTATATATTATTGTGTTTAAGTGGGTTGAACTGAAAATAACTGTCATATGCTTTTATGGGTTTTAAGCTTTTTTGGCACTTTCACACATAAAGTAGTTTAAACTTGGTTTGTTTTGCACGAAACTTTGCACACAACACTATTTTGTATATATTATTGCGTTGAAGTTGTTAGAATTGAAAATAATAGTCACATTTTAGAAATTACGTGTTAAGTTGCAATTTAATGTCTTTTTAAGCTATTTTGGCACTTTCGCGCATAAATTAGCTTAAACTTGGATTGTTTTGCGCGAAACTTGGCACAGTACAAAATTTCGTATTATATTATTGTGTTGAAGTGGTTAGAATCGCAAATAATAGTTATGGGCTACAAATTACGTGCTAAGTTGCGATTTTATGGCTTTTAAGCTTTTTTGACACTTTCGCACATAAAGTAGGTTAAACTTAGTTTGTTTTGGACGAAACTTGGCACACAATACTATTTGGTATATATTATTGTGTTGAAGTGGTTAGAATTGAAAATAACATTCATATGGTAGAAACTACGTTGCTAAGTCACGAATTTATGGAATTTTTTAGCTTTTTTTGCTCTTTCGCGCATAAAGTAGCTCAAACTCGGTTCGTTTTGTACGAAACTTGGCACACAATACTATTTCGTATATTTTATTTTGTTGAAGTGGTTAGAATTGAAAAATAATATTCATATGCTAGAAATTACGTGCAATGTCGCGATTTTTTGGATTTTAAGCTTTTTTGGCACTTTTGCGCATAAAGTAGTACAAACTTGGTTTGTTTTGCACGAAACTTGGCACACACACTATTTGGTATATATTTTTGTGCTGAAGTGGTTAGAATTGAATATAATAGTCATACACTAGAAATTACGTGCTAAGTTGCGATTTTATGGCTTTTAAGCTTTTTTGACACTTTCGCTCATAAAGTAGGTTAAACTTAGTTTGTTTTGGACGAAACTTGGCACACAATACTATTTGGTATATATTATTGTGTTGAAGTGGTTAGAATTGAAAATCACATTTATATGGTAGAAACAACGTGCTAAGTCACGAATTATGGATTTTTTAGCTTTTTTGGCTCTTTCGCGCATAAAGTAGCTCAAACTTTGTTTGTTTTGTACGAAACTTGGCACACAACACTATTTGGTATATATTATTGTGTTGAAGTGGTTAGAATTGAAAATAATATTCATATGCTCGAAATTACGTGCGAAGTCGCGATTTTTTGGATTTTAAGCTTTTTTCGCACTTTTGCGCATAAAGTAGTACAAACTTGGTTTTTTTTGCACGAAGCTTGGCACAAACAACACTATTTGGTATATATTATTGTGTTGAAGTGGTTAGAATTGAATATAATAGTCATACACTAGAAATTACGTGCTAAGTTGCGATTTTATGGATTTTAAGCTTTCTTGGCACTTTTTGCGCATAAAGTAGCCCAAACTTGGGTTTGTTTTTAACGAAACTTGGCACATACAACGCTATTTGGTATATATTATTGTGTTTGAAGTGGTTAGAATTGAAAATAATAGTCATACGCTAGAAAGTACGTGCTAAGTTGCGATTTTATGGGTTTTTATGCTTTTTTCGGCACTTTCGCGCATAAAGTAGCTCAAACTTGGTTTGTTTTGCACGAAACTCGGTACACAATACTATTTGGTATATATTATTGTATGGAAGTGGTTATAATTGAAAATAATAGTCATATGCTAGAAATTACGTACTAAGTTGCGATTTTATGGATTTTAGGCTTTTTTGGCACATTCGCGCATATAGCAGGTAAAACATGGTTTGTTTAGCACGAAACTTGGCACACAATACTATTTGGTATATATTATTGTGTTTAAGTGGGATGAACTGAAAATAACTGTCATATGCTTTTATGGGTTTTAAGCTTTTTTGGCACTTTCACACATAAAGTAGCTTAAACTTGGTTTGTTTTGCACGAAACTTTGCACACAACACTATTTTGTATATATTATTGCGTTGAAGTTGTTAGAATTGAAAATAATAGTCACATTTTAGAAATTACGTGTGAAGTTACGATTTAATGTCTTTTTAAGCTATTTTGGCACTTTCGCGCATAAATTAGCTCAAACTTGGATTGTTTTGCGCGAAACTTGGCACAGTACAAAATTTCGTATATATTATTGTGTTGAAGTGGTTAGAATCGCAAATAATAGTTATTGGACTACAAATTACGTGCTAAGTTGCGATTTTATGGCTTTTAAGCTTTTTTGACACTTTCGCACATAAAGTAGGTTAAACTTAGTTTGTTTTGGACGAAACTTGGCACACAATACTATTTGGTATATATTATTGTGTTGAAGTGGTTAGAATTGAAAATCACATTCATATGGTAGAAACCACGTGCTAAGTCACGAATTTATGGATTTTTTAACTTTTTTGGCTCTTTCGCGCATAAAGTAGCTCAAACTTTGTTTGTTTTGTACGAAACTTGGCACACAATACTATTTGTTATACATTATTGTGTTGAAGTGGTTAGAATTGAAAATAATATTCATATGCTTGAAATTACGTGCGAAGTCGCGATTTTTTGGTTTTTACGCTTTTTTCGCACTTTTGCGCATAAATTCGTACAAACTTGGTTTTTTTTGCATGAAGCTTGGCACACACAACACTATTTGGTATATATTATTGTGTTGAAGTGGTTAGAATTGAATATAATAGTCATACACTAGAAATTACGTGCTAAGTTGCGATTTTATGGATTTTAAGCTTTCTTGGCACTTTTGCGCATAAAGTAGCCCAAACTTGGTTTGTTTTGAACGAAACTTGGCACATACAACACTATTTGGTATATATTATTGTGTTGAAGTGGTTAGAATTGAAAATAATAGTCATACGCTAGAAAGTACGTGCTAAGTTGCGATTTTATGCGTTTTTATGCTTTTTCGGCACTTTCGCGCATGAAGTAGCTCAAACTTGGTTTGTTTTGCACGAAACTCGGTACACAATACTATTTGGTATATATTATTGTATGGAAGTGGTTATAATTGAAAATAATAGTCATATGCTAGAAATTACGTGCTAAGTTGCGATTTTATGGATTTTAGGCTTTTTTGGCACATTCGCGCATATAGTAGGTAAAACATGGTTTGTTTAGCACGAAACTTGGCACACAATACTATTTGGTATATATTATTGTGTTTAAGTGGGTTGAACTGAAAATAACTGTCATATGCTTTTATGGGTTTTAAGCTTTTTTGGCACTTTCACACATAAAGTAGCTTAAACTTGGTTTGTTTTGCACGAAACTTTGCACACAACACTATTTTGTATATATTATTGCGTTGAAGTTGTTAGAATTGAAAATAATAGTCACATTTTAGAAATTACGTGTTAAGTTGCGATTTAATGTCTTTTTAAGCTATTTTGGCACTTTCGCGCATAAATTAGCTCAAACTTGGATTGTTTTGCGCGAAACCTGGCACAGTACAAAATTTCGTATTATATTATTGTGTTGAAGTGGTTAGAATCGCAAATAATAGTTATGGGCTACAAATTACGTGCTAAGTTGCGATTTTATGGCTTTTAAGCTTTTTTGACACTTTCGCACATAAAGTAGGTTAAACTTAGTTTGTTTTGGACGAAACTTGGCACACAATACTATTTGGTATATATTATTGTGTTGAAGTGGTTAGAATTGAAAATCACATTCATATGGTAGAAACCACGTGCTAAGTCACGAATTTATGGATTTTTTAACTTTTTTGGCTCTTTCGCGCATAAAGTAGCTCAAACTTTGTTTGTTTTGTACGAAACTTGGCACACAATACTATTTGTTATACATTATTGTGTTGAAGTGGTTAGAATTGAAAATAATATTCATATGCTTGAAATTACGTGCGAAGTCGCGATTTTTTGGATTTTACGCTTTTTTCGCACTTTTGCGCATAAATTCGTACAAACTTGGTTTTTTTTGCATGAAGCTTGGCACACACAACACTATTTGGTATATATTATTGTGTTGAAGTGGTTAGAATTGAATATAATAGTCATACACTAGAAATTACGTGCTAAGTTGCGATTTTATGGATTTTAAGCTTTCTTGGCACTTTTGCGCATAAAGTAGCCCAAACTTGGTTTGTTTTGAACGAAACTTGGCACATACAACACTATTTGGTATATATTATTGTGTTGAAGTGGTTAGAATTGAAAATAATAGTCATACGCTAGAAAGTACGTGCTAAGTTGCGATTTTATGCGTTTTTATGCTTTTTCGGCACTTTCGCGCATGAAGTAGCTCAAACTTGGTTTGTTTTGCACGAAACTCGGTACACAATACTATTTGGTATATATTATTGTATGGAAGTGGTTATAATTGAAAATAATAGTCATATGCTAGAAATTACGTGCTAAGTTGCGATTTTATGGATTTTAGGCTTTTTTGGCACATTCGCGCATATAGTAGGTAAAACATGGTTTGTTTAGCACGAAACTTGGCACACAATACTATTTGGTATATATTATTGTGTTTAAGTGGGTTGAACTGAAAATAACTGTCATATGCTTTTATGGGTTTTAAGCTTTTTTGGCACTTTCACACATAAAGTAGCTTAAACTTGGTTTGTTTTGCACGAAACTTTGCACACAACACTATTTTGTATATATTATTGCGTTGAAGTTGTTAGAATTGAAAATAATAGTCACATTTTAGAAATTACGTGTTAAGTTGCGATTTAATGTCTTTTTAAGCTATTTTGGCACTTTCGCGCATAAATTAGCTCAAACTTGGATTGTTTTGCGCGAAACCTGGCACAGTACAAAATTTCGTATTATATTATTGTGTTGAAGTGGTTAGAATCGCAAATAATAGTTATGGGCTACAAATTACGTGCTAAGTTGCGATTTTATGGCTTTTAAGCTTTTTTGACACTTTCGCACATAAAGTAGGTTAAACTTAGTTTGTTTTGGACGAAACTTGGCACACAATACTATTTGGTATATATTATTGTGTTGAAGTGGTTAGAATTGAAAATAACATTCATATGGTAGAAACTACGTGCTAAGTCACGAATTTATGGATTTTTTAGCT
>NC_080054.1:115433-185020 GCF_026212465.1 Amaranthus tricolor
GTTTATTTGGTATATATTATAGTGTTGAAGTGGTTAGAATTGAAAATCATAGTCATATGCTAGAAATTACGTTTTAAGTTCCTATTTTAAGGGTTTTTAAGTGTTTTTGCCACTTTTGCGCATAAAGTAGTTCAAACTTGGTTTGCTTTGCACGAAACTTAGCGCACAACACCATACGGTATATATTATCGTGTTGAAGTGGTTTGAATTTAAATTCATAGTCATATGTTAGAAATTACGTGTTAAGTTGCAATTATAAGGGTTTTAAAGCGTTTTTGCCACTTTTGCGCATAAAGTAGCTCAAACTTGGATTGTTTTGCACGAAACATGGTACACAACACTATTCGGTATATATTATTGTGTTGAAGTGGTTAGAATGTAAATTCATAGTCATATGCTAGAAGTTACGTGTTAAGTTGCTATTGTAAAGGTTTTTAAAGCGTTTTTTGCCACTTTTGCGCATAAAGTAGCTTAAACTTGGATTGTTTTGCACGAAACTTGGCACACAACATTATTTGGTACATATTACTATGCTGAAGTGGTTAGAATTGAATATCAGAGTCATATGTTAGAAATTACATGTCAAGTTGCGATATTAAGGGTTTTTAAGCGTTTTTGCAACTTTTGCGCATAAAGTAGCTCAAAATTGGATTGTTTTGCACGAAACTTGGCACACAACACTATTTGCTATATATTATTTTGTTGAAGTGGTTAGAAATGATAATCATAGTCATATGTTAGAAATTACGTGTTAAGTTGCGATTATAAGGATTTTTAATCGTTTTTGCCACTTTTGCGCTTAAATAAGCTCAAACTTGATTTGTTTTGCACAAAACTTGGCAAACAACACTATTTGGTATATATTATTGTGTTGAAGTGGTTAGAATTGAAAATCACAGTCATATGCTAGATATTACGCTTTAAGATGCGATTTTAAGGGTTTTTAAGCGCTTTTGCCACTTTTGCGCATAAAGTAGCTCAAAATTGGATTTTTTTGCACGAAACTTGGCACACAACACTATTTGCTTTATATTATTGTGTTGAAGTGGTTAGAATTGAAAATCATAGTCATATGTTAGAAATTACGTTTTAATTTGCGATTATAAGGGTTTTTAATCGTTTTTGCCACTGTTGCGCTTAAAGGAGCTCAAACTTGGTTTGTTTTGCACGAAACTTGGCACACAACACTATTTCGTATATATTATTGTTTTGAAGTGGTTAGAATTGAAAATCATAGTCATATGCTAGAAATTACATTTAAAGTTCCCATTTTAAGGATTTTTAAACGTTTTATCTACTTTTGCGCAAAAGTAGCTCAAACGTGGTTTGTTTTGCGCGAAACTTGGCACACAACACTATTTGGTATATATTATTGTTTTGAAGTGGTTAGAATTGAAAATCATAGTCATATGCTAGAAACTACGTGTTAAGTTACGATATTAAGGCTTTTTAAAGCGTTTTTGCCACTTTTGCGCATAAAGTAGCTCAAACTTGGATTGTTTTGCACGAAACCTTGCACACAAAACTATTTCGTATATATTATTGTGTTGAAGTGGTTAGAATTGAAAATCATAGTGATATGCTACAAATTACGTGTTAAGTTGCTATTTTAAGGGTTTTTAAGCGTTTTTGCCACTTTTGCGCATAAAGTAGCTCAAACTTGGTTTGTTTTGCACGAAACTTGGCACACAACACAATTCGGTATATATATTATTGTGTTGAAGTGGTTAGAATTTAACTTCATAGTCATATGCTAGAAATTACGTGTTATGGTGCTATTATAAGGGTTTTAAAGCGTTTTTGCCACTTTTGCGCGTAAAGTAGCTCAAACTTGGATTGTTTTGCACGAAACTTGGCACACAACATTATTTGGTATATATTATTATGCTTAAATGGTTAGAATTCAAAATCAGAGTCATATGCTAGATATTACATGTCAAGTTCCCATTTTAAGGATTTTTAAACGTTTTTGCCACTTTTGCGCAAAAGTAGCTCAAACTTGGTTTGTTTTGCGCGAAACATGGCACACAACACTATTTGGTATATATTATTGTGTTGAAGTGGTTAGAATTTAAAATCATAGTCATATGTTAGAAATTACTTGTTAAGTTGCGATTTTAAGGGTTTTTAAGCGTTTTTGCCACTTTTGCGCATAAAGTAGCTCAAACTTGGTTTGTTTTGCACGAAACTTGGCACACAACACTATTCTGTATATATTATTGTGTTGAAGAGGTTAGAATTTAAATTGATAGTCATATGCTATAAATTACGTGTTATGTTGCTATTATAAGGGTTTTAAAGCGTTTTTGCCACTTTTGCGCATAAAGTAGGTCAAACTTGGATTGTTTTGCATGAAACTTGGCACACAACATTATTTGGTACATATTATTATGCTGAAGTGGTTAGAATTGAAAATCAGAGTCATATGCTAGAAATTACATTTAAAGTTCCCATTTTAAGGATTTTTAAACGTTTTATCTACTTTTGCGCAAAAGTAGCTCAAACGTGGTTTGTTTTGCGCGAAACTTGGCACACAACACTATTTGGTATATATTATTGTTTTGAAGTGGTTAGAATTGAAAATCATAGTCATATGCTAGAAACTACGTGTTAAGTTACGATATTAAGGTTTTTTAAGCGTTTTTGCCACTTTTGCGCATAAAGTAGCTCAAACTTGGATTGTTTTGCACGAAACCTTGCACACAAAACTATTTGGTATATATTATTGTGTTGAAGTGGTTAGAATTGAAAATCATAGTCATATGCTACAAATTACGTGTTGAGTTGCTATTTTAAGGGTTTTTAAGCGTTTTTGCCACTTTTGCGCATAAAGTAGCTCAAACTTGGTTTGTTTTGCACGAAACTTGGCACACAACACAATTCGGTATATATATTATTGTGTTGAAGTGGTTAGAATTTAACTTCATAGTCATATGCTAGAAATTACGTGTTATGGTGCTATTATAAGGGTTTTAAAGCGTTTTTGCCACTTTTGCGCGTAAAGTAGCTCAAACTTGGATTGTTTTGCACGAAACTTGGCACACAACATTATTTGGTATATATTATTATGCTTAAATGGTTAGAATTCAAAATGAGAGTCATATGCTAGATATTACATGTCAAGTTCCCATTTTAAGGATTTTTAAACGTTTTTGCCACTTTTGCGCAAAAGTAGCTCAAACTTGGTTTGTTTTGCGCGAAACATGGCACACAACACTATTTGGTATATATTATTGTGTTGAAGTGGTTAGAATTGAAAATCATAGTCATATGTTAGAAATTACTTGTTAAGTTGCGATTTTAAGGGTTTTTAAGCGTTTTTGCCACTTTTGCGCATAAAGTAGCTCAAACTTGGTTTGTTTTGCACGAAACTTGGCACACAACACTATTCTGTATATATTATTGTGTTGAAGAGGTTAGAATTTAAATTGATAGTCATATGCTATAAATTACGTGTTATGTTGCTATTATAAGGGTTTTAAAACGTTTTTGCCACTTTTGCGCATAAAGTAGGTCAAACTTGGATTGTTTTGCATGAAACTTGGCACACAACATTATTTGGTACATATTATTATGCTGAAGTGGTTAGAATTGAAAATCAGAGTCATATGCTAGAAATTACATTTAAAGTTCCCATTTTAAGGATTTTTAAACGTTTTATCTACTTTTGCGCAAAAGTAGCTCAAACGTGGTTTGTTTTGCGCGAAACTTGGCACACAACACTATTTGGTATATATTATTGTTTTGAAGTGGTTAGAATTGAAAATCATAGTCATATGCTAGAAACTACGTGTTAAGTTACGATATTAAGGCTTTTTAAGCGTTTTTGCCACTTTTGCGCATAAAGTAGCTCAAACTTGGATTGTTTTGCACGAAACCTTGCACACAAAACTATTTGGTAAATATTATTGTGTTGAAGTGGTTAGAATTGAAAATCATAGTCATATGCTACAAATTACGTGTTAAGTTGCTATTTTAAGGGTTTTTAAGCGTTTTTGCCACTTTTGCGCATAAAGTAGCTCAAACTTGGTTTGTTTTGCACGAAACTTGGCACACAACACAATTCGGTATATATATTATTGTGTTGAAGTGGTTAGAATTTAACTTCATAGTCATATGCTAGAAATTACGTGTTATGGTGCTATTATAAGGGTTTTAAAGCGTTTTTGCCACTTTTGCGCGTAAAGTAGTTCAAACTTGGATTGTTTTGCACGAAACTTGGCACACAACATTATTTGGTATATATTATTATGCTTAAATGGTTAGAATTCAAAATCAGAGTCATATGCTAGATATTACATGTCAAGTTCCCATTTTAAGGATTTTTAAACGTTTTTGCCACTTTTGCGCAAAAGTAGCTCAAACTTGGTTTGTTTTGCGCGAAACATGGCACACAACACTATTTGGTATATATTATTGTTTTGAAATGCTTAGCATTTAAATTCATAGTCATATGCTAGAAATTACGTGTTAAGTTGCTATATTAAGGGTTTTTAAGCGTTTTTGCCACTTTTGCGCATAAAGTAGCTCAAACTTTGATTGTTTTGCACGAAACTTGGCACACAACATTATTTGGTACATATTATTATGCTGAAGTGGTTAGAATTGAAAATGAGAGTCATATGCTAGAAATTACATGTCAAGTTCCCATTTTAAGGATTTTTAAACGTTTTTTCCACTTTTGCGCAAAAGTAGCTCAAACTTGGTTTATGTTGCGTGAAACTTGGCACACAACACTATTTGGTATATATTATTGTTTTGAGGTGGTTAGAATTGAAAATCATACTCATATGCTAGAAACAACGTGTTAAGTTGCGATATTAAGGGTTTTTAAGCATTTTTGCCACTTTTGCGCATATAGTAGCTTAAAATTGGATTGTTTTGCACGAAACTTCACACACAATACTATTTGCTATATATTATTGTGTTGAAGTGGTTAGAATTGAAAATCATAGTCATATGTTAGAAATTACGTGTTAAGTTGCGATTATAAGGGTTTTTAATCGTTTTTGCTGCGCTTAAAGAAGCTAAAACTTGGTTTGTTTTGCACGAAACTTGGTACACAAGTTTATTTGGTATATATTATAGTGTTGAAGTGGTTAGAATTGAAAATCATAGTCATATGCTAGAAATTACGTTTTAAGTTCCTATTTTAAGGGTTTTTAAGTGTTTTTGCCACTTTTGCGCATAAAGTAGTTCAAACTTGGTTTGCTTTGCACGAAACTTAGCGCACAACACCATACGGTATATATTATCGTGTTGAAGTGGTTTGAATTTAAATTCATAGTCATATGTTAGAAATTACGTGTTAAGTTGCAATTATAAGGGTTTTAAAGCGTTTTTGCCACTTTTGCGCATAAAGTAGCTCAAACTTGGATTGTTTTGCACGAAACATGGCACACAACACTATTCGGTATATATTATTGTGTTGAAGTGGTTAGAATGTAAATTCATAGTCATATGCTAGAAGTTACGTGTTAAGTTGCTATTGTAAAGGTTTTAAAGCGTTTTTGCCACTTTTGCGCATAAAGTAGCTTAAACTTGGATTGTTTTGCACGAAACTTGGCACACAACATTATTTGGTACATATTACTATGCTGAAGTGGTTAGAATTGAATATCAGAGTCATATGTTAGAAATTACATGTCAAGTTGCGATATTAAGGGTTTTTAAGCGTTTTTGCCACTTTTGCGCATAAAGTAGCTCAAAATTGGATTGTTTTGCACGAAACTTGGCACACAACACTATTTGCTATATATTATTTTGTTGAAGTGGTTAGAAATGATAATCATAGTCATATGTTAGAAATTACGTGTTAAGTTGCGATTATAAGGATTTTTAATCGTTTTTGCCACTTTTGCGCTTAAATAAGCTCAAACTTGATTTGTTTTGCACAAAACTTGGCACACAACACTATTTGGTATATATTATTGTGTTGAAGTGGTTAGAATTGAAAATCACAGTCATATGCTAGATATTACGCTTTAAGATGCGATTTTAAGGGTTTTTAAGCGCTTTTGCCACTTTTGCGCATAAAGTAGCTCAAAATTGGATTTTTTTTGCACGAAACTTGGCACACAACACTATTTGCTTTATATTATTGTGTTGAAGTGGTTAGAATTGAAAATCATAGTCATATGTTAGAAATTACGTTTTAATTTGCGATTATAAGGGTTTTTAATCGTTTTTGCCACTGTTGCGCTTAAAGGAGCTCAAACTTGGTTTGTTTTGCACGAAACTTGGCACACAACACTATTTCGTATATATTATTGTTTTGAAGTGGTTAGAATTGAAAATCATAGTCATATGCTAGAAATTACATTTAAAGTTCCCATTTTAAGGATTTTTAAACGTTTTATCTACTTTTGCGCAAAAGTAGCTCAAACGTGGTTTGTTTTGCGCGAAACTTGGCACACAACACTATTTGGTATATATTATTGTTTTGAAGTGGTTAGAATTGAAAATCATAGTCATATGCTAGAAACTACGTGTTAAGTTACGATATTAAGGCTTTTTAAGCGTTTTTGCCACTTTTGCGCATAAAGTAGCTCAAACTTGGATTGTTTTGCACGAAGCCTTGCACACAAAACTATTTCGTATATATTATTGTGTTGAAGTGGTTAGAATTGAAAATCATAGTCATATGCTACAAATTACGTGTTAAGTTGCTATTTTAAGGGTTTTTAAGCGTTTTTGCCACTTTTGCGCATAAAGTAGCTCAAACTTGGTTTGTTTTGCACGAAACTTGGCACACAACACTATTCTGTATATATTATTGTGTTGAAGAGGTTAGAATTTAAATTGATAGTCATATGCTATAAATTACGTGTTATGTTGCTATTATAAGGGTTTTAAAGCGTTTTTGCCACTTTTGCGCATAAAGTAGGTCAAACTTGGATTGTTTTGCATGAAACTTGGCACACAACATTATTTGGTACATATTATTATGCTGAAGTGGTTAGAATTGAAAATCAGAGTCATATGCTTGAAATTACATTTAAAGTTCCCATTTTAAGGATTTTTAAACGTTTTATCTACTTTTGCGCAAAAGTAGCTCAAACGTGGTTTGTTTTGCGCGAAACTTGGCACACAAAACTATTTGGTATATATTATTGTTTTGAAGTGGTTAGAATTGAAAATCATAGTCATATGCTAGAAACTACGTGTTAAGTTACGATATTAAGGTTTTTTAAGCGTTTTTGCCACTTTTGCGCATAAAGTAGCTCAAACTTGGATTGTTTTGCACGAAACCTTGCACACAAAACTATTTGGTATATATTATTGTGTTGAAGTGGTTAGAATTGAAAATCATAGTCATATGCTACAAATTACGTGTTAAGTTGCTATTTTAAGGGTTTTTAAGCGTTTTTGCCACTTTTGCGCATAAAGTAGCTCAAACTTGGTTTGTTTTGCACGAAACTTGGCACACAACACAATTCGGTATATATATTATTGTGTTGAAGTGGTTAGAATTTAACTTCATAGTCATATGCTAGAAATTACGTGTTATGGTGCTATTATAAGGGTTTTAAAGCGTTTTTTGCCACTTTTGCGCGTAAAGTAGTTCAAACTTGGATTGTTTTGCACGAAACTTGGCACACAACATTATTTGGTATATATTATTATGCTTAAATGGATAGAATTCAAAATCAGAGTCATATGCTAGATATTACATGTCAAGTTCCCATTTTAAGGATTTTTAAACGTTTTTGCCACTTTTGCGCAAAAGTAGCTCAAACTTGGTTTGTTTTGCGCGAAACATGGCACACAACACTATTTGGTATATATTATTGTTTTAAAATGCTTAGCATTTAAATTCATAGTCATATGCTAGAAATTACGTGTTAAGTTGCTATATTAAGGGTTTTTAAGCGTTTTTGCCACTTTTGCGCATAAAGTAGCTCAAACTTTGATTGTTTTGCACGAAACTTGGCACACAACATTATTTGGTACATATTATTATGCTGAAGTGGTTAGAATTGAAAATGAGAGTCATATGCTAGAAATTACATGTCAAGTTCCCATTTTAAGGATTTTTAAACGTTTTTTTCCACTTTTGCGCAAAAGTAGCTCAAACTTGGTTTGTGTTGCGTGAAACTTGGCACACAACACTATTTGGTATATATTATTGTTTTGAGGTGGTTAGAATTGAAAATCATACTCATATGCTAGAAACAACGTGTTAAGTTGTGATATTAAGGGTTTTTAAGCATTTTTGCCACTTTTGCGCATATAGTAGCTTAAAATTGGATTGTTTTGCACGAAACTTCACACACAATACTATTTGCTATATATTATTGTGTTGAAGTGGTTAGAATTGAAAATCATAGTCATATGTTAGAAATTACGTGTTAAGTTGCGATTATAAGGGTTTTTAATCGTTTTTGCCACTTTTGCGCTTAAAGAAGCTAAAACTTGGTTTGTTTTGCACGAAACTTGGTACACAAGTTTATTTGGTATATATTATAGTGTTGAAGTGGTTAGAATTGAAAATCATAGTCATATGCTAGAAATTACGTTTTAAGTTCCTATTTTAAGGGTTTTTAAGTGTTTTTGCCACTTTTGCGCATAAAGTAGTTCAAACTTGGTTTGCTTTGCACGAAACTTAGCGCACAACACCATTCGGTATATATTATCGTGTTGAAGTGGTTTGAATTTAAATTCATAGTCATATGTTAGAAATTACGTGTTAAGTTGCAATTATAAGGGTTTTAAAGCGTTTTTGCCACTTTTGCGCATAAAGTAGCTCAAACTTGGATTGTTTTGCACGAAACATGGCACACAACACTATTCGGTATATATTATTGTGTTGAAGTGGTTAGAATGTAAATTCATAGTCATATGCTAGAAGTTACGTGTTAAGTTGCTATTGTAAAGGTTTTAAAGCGTTTTTGCCACTTTTGCGCATAAAGTAGCTTAAACTTGGATTGTTTTACACGAAACTTGGCACACAACATTATTTGGTACATGTTACTATGCTGAAGTGGTTAGAATTGAATATCAGAGTCATATGTTAGAAATTACATGTCAAGTTGCGATATTAAGGGTTTTTTAAGCGTTTTTGCCACTTTTGCGCATAAAGTAGCTCAAAATTGGATTGTTTTGCACGAAACTTGGCACACAACACTATTTGCTATATATTATTTTGTTGAAGTGGTTAGAAATGATAATCATAGTCATATGTTAGAAATTACGTGTTAAGTTGCGATTATAAGGATTTTTAATCGTTTTTGCCACTTTTGCGCTTAAATAAGCTCAAACTTGATTTGTTTTGCACAAAACTTGGCACACAACACTATTTGGTAAATATTATTGTGTTGAAGTGGTTAGAATTGAAAATCACAGTCATATGCTAGATATTACGCTTTAAGATGCGATTTTAAGGGTTTTTAAGCGCTTTTGCCACTTTTGCGCATAAAGTAGCTCAAAATTGGATTTTTTTGCACGAAACTTGGCACACAACACTATTTGCTATATATTATTGTGTTGAAGTGGTTAGAATTGAAAATCATAGTCATATGTTAGAAATTACGTTTTAATTTGCGATTATAAGGGTTTTTAATCGTTTTTGCCACTGTTGCGCTTAAAGGAGCACAAACTTGGTTTGTTTTGCACGAAACTTGGCACACAACACTATTTCGTATATATTATTGTTTTGAAGTGGTTAGAATTGAAAATCATAGTCATATGCTAGAAACTACGTGTTAAGTTGCGATATTAAGGGTTTTTAAGCGTTTTTGCCACTTTTGCGCATAAAGTAGCTCAAACTTGGTTTGTTTTGCACGAAACCTTGCACACAACACTATTTGGTATATAGTATTGTGTTGAAGTGGTTAGAATTTAAAATCATAGTGATATGCTAGAAATTACGTGTTATGTTGCGATTTTAATGGTTATTAAGTGTTTTTGCCACTTTTGCGCATAAAGTAGCTAAAACTTGGTTTGTTTTGCACGAAACTTGGCACACAACATTATTTGGTATATATTATTATGCTGAAATGGTTAGAATTTAAAATCAGAGTAATATGCTTGATATTACATGTCAAGTTCCCATTTTAAGGATTTTTAAACGTTTTTTCCACTTTTGCGCAAAAGTAGCTCAAACTTGGTTTGTTTTGCGCGAAACTTGGCACACAACACTATTTGGTATATATTATTGTTTTGAAGTGGTTAGAATTGAAAATCATAGTCATATGCTACAAACTACGTGTTAAGTTGCGTTATTAAGGGTTTTTAAGCGTTTTTGCCACTTTTGCGCATAAAGTAGCTCAAAATTGGATTATTTTGCATGAAATTTGGCACACAACACTATTTGCTATATATCATTGTGTTGAAGTGGTTAGAATTTAAAATCATAGTCATATGTTAGAAATTACGTGTTAAGTTGCGATTATAAGGGTTTTTAATCGTTTTTGCCACTTTTGCGCTTAAAGAAGCTAAAACTTGGTTTCTTTTGCACGAAACTTGGCACACAACACTATTTGGTATATATTATTGTGTTGAAGTGGTTAGAATTGAAATTCATAGTCATATGCTAGAAATCACGTGTTAAGTTGCTATGATAAGGGTTTTAAAGGGTTTTTGCCACTTTTGCGCATAAAGTAGCTCATACTTGAATTGTTTTGCACGAAACTTGGCACACAACATTATTTGGTATATATTATTATGCTGAAATGGTTAGAATTGAAAATCAAATTCATATGCTAGATATTACATGTCAAGTTCCCATTTTAAGGATTTTTAAACGTTTTTACCACTTTTGCGCAAAAGTAGCTCAAACTTGGTTTGTTTTGCGCGAAACTTGGCACACAATACTATTTGGTATATATTATTGTTTTGAAGTGGTTAGAATTGAAAATCAAAGTCATATGCTACAAACTACGTGTTATGTTGCGATATTTAGGGTTTTTAAGCGTTTTTTGCCAATTTTGCGCATAAAGTAGCTCAAAATTGGATTATTTTGCATGAAATTTGGCACACAACACTATTTGCTATATATCATTGTGTTGAAGTGGTTAGAATTGAAAATCATAGTCATATGCTAGAAACTACGTGTTAAGTTGCGATATTAAGGGTTTTTAAGCGTTTTTGCCACTTTTGCGCATGTAGTAGCTCAAAATTGGATTGTTTTGCACGAAACTTGGCCCACAACACTATTTGCTATGTATTATTGTGTTGAAGTGGTTAGAATTGAAAATCATTGTCATATATTAGAAATTACGTGTTAAGTTGCGATTATAAGGGTTTTTAATCGTTTTTGCCACTTTTGCGCTTAAAGAAGCTCAAACTTGGTTTGTTTTGCACGAAACTTGGTACACAACACCATTTGGTATATATTATTGTGTTGAAGTGGTTAGAATTGAAAATCATAGTCATATGCTAGAAATTACGTTTTGAGTTCCTATTTTAAGGGTTTTTTAAGTGTTTTTGCCACTTTTGCGCATAAAGTAGTTCAAACTTGGTTTGCTTCGCACGAAACTTGGCGCACAACACAATTTGGTATATATTATTGTGTTGAAGTGGTTGGAATTTAAATTCATAGTCATATGCTAGAAATTACGTGTTAAGTTGCAATTATAAGGGTTTTAAAGCATTTTTCCCACTTTTGCGCATAAAGAAGCTCAAACTTGGATTGTTTTGCACGAAACATGGCACACAACACTATTCGGTATATATTATTGTGTTGAAGTGGTTAGAATGTAAATTCATAGTCATATGCTAGAAGTTACGTGTTAAGTTGCTATTATAAAGGTTTTAAAGCGTTTTTGCCACTTTTGCGCATAAAGTAGCTTAAACTTGGATTGTTTTGCACGAAACTTGGCACACAACATTCTTTGGTACATATTATTATGCTGAAGTGGTTAGAATTGAATATCAGAGTCATATGTTAGAAATTACATGTCAAGTTGCGATAATAAGGGTTTTTAAGCGTTTTTGCCACTTTTGCGCATAAAGTAGCTCAAAATTGGATTGTTTTGCACGAAACTTGGCACACAACACTATTTGCTATATATTATTTTGCTGAAGTGGTTAGAAATGATAATCATAGTCATATGTTAGAAATTACGTGTTAAGTTGCGATTATAAGGATTTTTTATCGTTTTTGCCACTTTTGCGCTGAAATAAGCTCAAACTTGATTTGTTTTGCACAAAACTTGGCACACAACACTATTTGGTATATATTATTGTGTTGAAGTGGTTAGAATTGAAAATCACAGTCATATGCTAGATATTACTCTTTAAGATGCGATTTTAAGGGTTTTTAAGCGCTTTTGCCACTTTTGCGCATAAAGTAGCTCAAAATTGGATTTTTTTGCACGAAACTTGGCACACAACACTATTTGCTATATATTATTGTGTTGAAGTGGTTAGAATTGAAAATCATAGTCATATGTTAGAAATTACGTTTTAATTTGCGATTATAAGGGTTTTTAATCGTTTTTGCCACTGTTGCGCTTAAAGGAGCTCAAACTTGGTTTGTTTTGCACGAAACTAGGCACACAACACTATTTCTTATATACTATTGTTTTTGAAGTGGTTAGAATTGAAAATCATAGTCATATGCTAGAAATTACGTGTTAAGTTGCGATATTAAGGGTTTTTAAGCGTTTTTGCCACTTTTGCGCATAACGTAGCTCAAACTTGGTTTGTTTTGCACGAAACCTTGCACACAACACTATTTGGTATATAGTATTGTGTTGAAGTGGTTAGAATTTAAAATCATAGTGATATGCTAGAAATTACGTGTTATGTTGCGATTTTAAGGGTTATTAAGTGTTTTTTGCCACTTTTGCGCATAAAGTAGCTAAAACTTGGTTTGTTTTGTACGAAACTTGGCACACAACATTATTTGGTATATATTATTATGCTGAAATGGTTTAGAATTGAAAATCAGAGTAATATGTTTGATATTACATGTCAAGTTCCCATTTTAAGGATTTTTGAACGTTTTTTTCCACTTTTGCGCAAAAGTAGCTCAAACATGGTTTCTTTTGCGCGAAACTTGGCACACAACACTATTTGGTATATATTATAGTTTTGAAGTGGTTAGAATTGAAAATCATAGTCATATGCTACAAACTACGTGTTAAGTTGCGATATTAAGGGTTTTTAAGCGTTTTTGCCACTTTTGCGCATAAAGTAGCTCAAAATTGGATTATTTTGCATGAAATTTGGCACACAACACTATTTGCTATATATCATTGTGTTGAAGTGGTTAGAATTTAAAATCATAGTCATATGTTAGAAATTACGCGTTAAGTTGCGATTATAAAGGTTTTTAATCGTTTTTGCCACTTTTGCGCTTAAAGAAGTTAAAACTTGGTTTGTTTTGCACGAAACTTGGCACACAACACTATTTGGTATATATTATTGTGTTGAAGTGGTTAGAATTGAAATTCATAGTCATATGCTAGAAATCACGTGTTAAGTTGCTATGATAAGGGTTTTAAAGCGTTTTTGCCACTTTTGCGCATAAAGTAGCTCAAACTTGAATTGTTTTGCACGAAACTTGGCACACAACATTATTTGGTATATATTATTATGCTGAAATGGTTAGAATTGAAAATCAAATTATTCATATGCTAGATATTACATGTCAAGTTCCCATTTTAAGGATTTTTTAAACGTTTTTTACCACTTTTGCGCAAAAGTAGCTCAAACTTGGTTTGTTTTGCGCGAAACTTGGCACACAATACTATTTGGTATATATTATTGTTTTGAAGTGGTTAGAATTGAAAATCAAAGTCATATGCTACAAACTACGTGTTAAGTTGCGATATTTAGGGTTTTTACGCGGTTTTTGCCAATTTTGCGCATAAAGTAGCTCAAAATTGGATTATTTTGCATGAAATTTGGCACACAACACTATTTGCTATATATCATTGTGTTGAAGTGGTTAGAATTGAAAATCATAGTCATATGCTAGAAACCTACGTGTTAAGTTGCGATATTAAGGGTTTTTAAGCGTTTTTTGCCACTTTTGCGCATGTAGTAGCTCAAAATTGGATTGGTTTTGCACGAAACTTGGCACACAGCACTATTTGCTATGTATTATTGTGTTGAAGTGGTTAGAATTGAAAATCATTGTCATATATTAGAAGCTCAAACTTGGTTTGTTTTGCACGAAACTTGGTACACAACACTATTTGGTATATATTATTGTGTTGAAGTGGTTAGAATTGAAAATCATAGTCATATGCTAGAAATTACGTTTTGAGTTCCTATTTTAAGGGTTTTTAAGTGTTTTTGCCACTTTTGCGCATAAAGTAGTTCAAACTTGGTTTGCTTCGCACGAAACTTGGCGCACAACACAATTTGGTATATATTATTGTGTTGAAGTGGTTGGAATTTAAATTCATAGTGATATGCTAGAAATTACGTGTTAAGTTGCAATTATAAGGGTTTTAAAGCATTTTTGCCACTTTTGCGCATAAAGTAGCTCAAACTTGGATTGTTTTGCACGAAACTTGGCACACAACACTATTTGGTATATATTATTGTCGTTGAAGTGGTTAGTATTGAAATTCATAGTCATATGCTAGAAATCACGTGTTAAGTTGCTATGATAAGGGGTTTTGAAGCGTTTTTGCCACTTTTGCGCATAAAGTAGCTCAAAAATGGATTTTTTTTGCACGAAACTTGGCACACAACACTTTTTGCTATATATTATTGTGTTTAAGTGGTTAGAATTGAAAATCATAGTCATATGTTAGAAATTACGTTTTAATTTGCGATTATAAGGGTTTTTAATCGTTTTTTGCCATTGTTGCGCTTAAAGGAGCTCAAACTTGGTTTGTTTTGCACGAAACTTGGCACACAACACTATTTCGTATATATTATTGTTTTGAAGTGGTTAGAATTGAAAATCATAGTCATATGCTAGAAAACTACGTGTTAAGTTGCGATATTAAGGGTTTTTAAGCGTTTTTGCCACTTTTGCGCATAAAGTAGCTCAAACTTGGTTTGTTTTGCACGAAACCTTGCACACAACACTATTTTGTATATAGTATTGTGTTGAAGTGGTTAGAATTTAAAATCATAGTGATATGCTAGAAATTACGTCTTATGTTGCGATTTTAAGGGTTATTAAGTGTTTTTGCCACTTTTGCGCATAAAGTAGCTCAAACTTGGTTTGTTTTGCACGAAACTTGGCACACAACATTATTTGGTATATATTATTATGCTGAAATGGTTAGAATTGAAAATTAGAGTAATATGCTATATATTACATGTCAAGTTCCCATTTTAAGGATTTTTAAACGTTTTTTTCCACTTTTGCGCAAAAGTAGCTCAAACTTGGTTTGTTTTGCGCGAAACATGGCACACAAAAGTATTTGGTATATATTATTGTTTTGAAGTGGTTAGAATTGAAAATCATAGTCATATGCTACAAAACTACGTGTTAAGTTGCGATATTAAGGGTTTTTTAAGCGTTTTTTGCCACTTTTGCGCATAAAGTAGCTCAAAATTAGATTATTTGCATGAAATTTGGCACACAACACTATTTGCTATATATCATTGTGTTGAAGTGGTTAGAAATGATAATCATAGTCATATGTTAGAAATTACGTGTTAAGTTGCGATTATAAGGGTTTTTAATCGTTTTTGCCACTTTTGCGCTTAAAGAAGCTAAAACTTGGTTTGTTTTGCACGAAACTTGGCACACAACACTATTTGGTATATATTATTGTGTTGAAGTGGTTAGAATTGAAATTCATAGTCATATACTAGAAATCACGTGTTAAGTTGCTATGATAAGGGTTTTAAAGCGTTTTTGCCAGTTTTGCGCATAAAGTAGCTCAAACTTGAATTGTTTTGCACGAAACTTGGCACACAACATTATTTGGTATATATTATTATGCTGAAATGGTTAGAATTGAAAATCAAATTCATATGCTAGATATTACATGTCAAGTTCCCATTTTAAGGATTTTTAAACGTTTTTACCACTTTTGCGCAAAAGTAGCTCAAACTTGGTTTGTTTTGCGCGAAACTTGGCACACAATACTATTTGGTATATATTATTGTTTTGAAGTGGTTAGAATTGAAAATCAAAGTCTTATGCTACAAACTACGTGTTAAGTTGCGATATTTAGGGTTTTTAAGCGTTTTTGCCAATTTTGCGCATAAAGTAGCTCAAAATTGGATTATTTTGCATGAAATTTGGCACACAACACTATTTGCTATATATCATTGTGTTGAAGTGGTTAGAATTGAAAATCATAGTCATATGCTAGAAACTACGTGTTAAGTTGCGATATTAAGGGTTTTTAAGCGTTTTTGCCACTTTTGCGCATGTAGTAGCTCAAAATTGGATTGTTTTGCACGAAACATGGCACACAACACTATTTGCTATGTATTATTGTGTTGAAGTGGTTAGAATTGAAAATCATTGTCATATATTAGAAATTACGTGTTAAGTTGCGATTATAAGGGTTTTTAATCGTTTTTGCCACTTTTGCGCTTAAAGAAGCTCAAACTTGGTTTGTTTTGCACGAAACTTGGTACACAACACTATTTGGTATATATTATTGTGTTGAAGTGGTTAGAATTGAAAATCATAGTCATATGCTACAAATTACGTTTTGAGTTCCTATTTTAAGGGTTTTTAAGTGTTTTTTGCCACTTTTGCGCATAAAGTAGTTCAAACTTGGTTTGCTTCGCACGAAACTTGGCGCACAACACAATTTGGTATATATTATTGTGTTGAAGTGGTTGGAATTTAAATTCATAGTCATATGCTAGAAATTACGTGTTAAGTTGCAATTATAAGGGTTTTAAAGCATTTTTCCCACTTTTGCGCATAAAGTAGCTCAAACTTGGATTGTTTTGCACGAAACTTGGCACACAACACTATTCGGTATATATTATTGTGTTGAAGTGGTTAGAATGTAAATTCATAGTCATATGCTAGAAGTTACGTGTTAAGTTGCTATTATAAAGGTTTTAAAGCGTTTTTGCACTTTTGCGCATAAAGTAGCTTAAACTTGGATTGTTTTGCACGAAACTTGGCACACAACATTATTTCGTACATATTATTATGCTGAAGTGGTTAGAATTGAATATCAGAGTCATATGTTAGAAATTACATGTCAAGTTGCGATATTAAGGGTTTTTTAAGCGTTTTTGCCACTTTTGCGCATAAAGTAGCTCAAAATTGGATTGTTTTGCACGAAACTTGTCACACAACACTATTTGCTATATATTATTTTGTTGAAGTGGTTAGAAATGATAATCATAGTCATATGTTAGAAATTACGTGTTAAGTTGCGATTATAAGGATTTTTTATCGTTTTTTGCCACTTTTGCGCTTAAATAAGCTCAAACTTGATTTGTTTTGCACAAAACTTGGCACACAACACTATTTGGTATATATTATTGTGTTGAAGTGGTTAGAATTGAAAATCACAGTCATATGCTAGAAATTACGCTTTAAGATGCGATATTAAGGGTTTTTTAAGCGCTTTTGCCACTTTTGCGCATAAAGTAGCTCAAAAATGGATTTTTTTGCACGAAACTTGGCACACAACACTATTTGCTATATATTATTGTGTTGAAGTGGTTAGAATTGAAAATCATAGTCATATGTTAGAAATTACGTTTTAATTTGCGATTATAAGGGTTTTTAATCGTTTTTGCCACTGTTGCGCTTAAAGGAGCTCAAACTTGGTTTGTTTTGCACGAAACTTGGCACACAACACTATTTCGTATATATTATTGTTTTGAAGTGGTTAGAATTGAAAATCATAGTCATATGCTAGAAACTACGTGTTAAGTTGCGATATTAAGGGTTTTTAAGCGTTTTTGCCACTTTTGCGCATAAAGTAGCTCAAACTTGGTTTGTTTTGCACGAAACCTTGCACACAACACTATTTTGTATATAGTATTGTGTTGAAGTGGTTAGAATTTAAAATCATAGTGATATGCTAGAAATTACGTGTTATGTTGCGATTTTAAGGGTTATTAAGTGTTTTTGCCACTTTTGCGCATAAAGTAGCTCAAACTTGGATTGTTTTGCACGAAACTTGGCACACAACACTATTTGCTATATATTATTTTTGTTGAAGTGGTTAGAAATGATAATCATAGTCATATGTTAGAAATTACGTGTTAAGTTGCGATTATAAGGATTTTTAATCGTTTTTGCCACTTTTGCGCTTAAATAAGCTCAAACTTGATTTGTTTTGCACAAAACTTGGCACACAACACTATTTGGTATATATTATTGTGTTGAAGTGGTTAGAATTGAAAAATCACAGTCATATGCTAGAAATTACGCTTTAAGATGCGATTTTAAGGGTTTTTAAGCGCTTTTGCCACTTTTGCGCATAAAGTAGCTCAAAAAATGGATTTTTTTTGCACGAAAACTTGTCACACAACACTATTTGCTATATATTATTGTGTTGAAGTGGTTAGAATTGAAAAATCATAGTCATATGTTAGAAATTACGTTTTAATTTGCGATTATAAGGGTTTTTTAATCGTTTTTGCCACTGTTGCGCTTAAAGGAGCTCAAACTTGGTTTGTTTTGCACGAAACTTGGCACACAACACTATTTCGTATATATTATTGTTTTGAAGTGGTTAGAATTGAAAAATCATAGTCATATGCTAGAAACTACGTGTTAAGTTGCGATATTAAGGGTTTTTAAGCATTTTTGCCACTTTTTGCGCATAAAAGTAGCTCAAACTTGGTTTGTTTTGCACGAAACCTTGCACACAACACTATTTTGTATATAGTATTGTGTTGAAGTGATTAGAATTTAAAATCATAGTGATATGCTAGAAATTACGTGTTATGTTGCGATTTTAAGGGTTATTAAGTGTTTTTGCCACTTTTGCGCATAAAGTAGCTCAAACTTGGTTTGTTTTTGCACGAAACTTGGCACACAACATTATTTGGTATATATTATTACGCTGAAATGGTTAGAATTGAAAAATCAGAGTAATATGCTATATATTACATGTCAAGTTCCATTTTAAGGATTTTTTAAACGTTTTTTTCCACTTTTGCGCAAAAGTAGCTCAAACTTGGTTTGTTTTGCGCGAAACATGGCACACAACAGTATTTGGTATATATTATTGTTTTGAAGTGGTTAGAATTGAAAATCATAGTCATATGCTACAAACTACGTGTTAAGTTGCGATATTAAGGGTTTTTTGCCACTTTTGCGCATAAAGTAGCTCAAAATTAGATTATTTGCATGAAATTTGGCACACAACACTATTTGCTATATATCATTGTGTTGAAGTGGTTAGAATTTAAAATCATAGTCATATGTTAGAAATTACGTGTTAAGTTGCGATTATAAGGGTTTTTAATCGTTTTTGCCACTTTTGCGCTTAAGAAGCTAAAACTTGGTTTGTTTTGCACGAAACTTGGCACACAACACTATTTGGTATATATTATTGTGTTGAAGTGGTTAGAATTGAAATTCATAGTCATATGCTAGAAATCACGTGTTAAGTTGCTATGATAAGGGTTCTAAAGCGTTTTTGCCACTTTTGCGCATAAAGTAGCTCAAACTTGAATTGTTTTGCACGAAACTTGGCACAGAACATATTTGGTATATATTATTATGCTGAAATGGTTAGAATTGAAAATCAGAGTCATATGCTAGATATTACATGTCAAGTTCCCATTTTAAGGATTTTTAAACGTTTTTACCACTTATGCGCAAAAGTAGCTCAAACTTGGTTTGTTTTGCGCGAAACTTGGCACACAATACTATTTGGTATATATTATTGTTTTGAAGTGGTTAGAATTGAAAATCAAAGTCATATGCTACAAACTACGTTTTAAGTTGCGATATTTAGGGTTTTTAAGCGTTTTTGCCACTGTTGCGCTTAAAGGAGCTCAAACTTGGTTTGTTTTGCACGAAACTTGGCACACAACACTATTTCGTATATATTATTGTTTTGAAGTGGTTAGAATTGAAAATCAATAGTCATATGCTAGAAACTACGTGTTAAGTTGCGATATTAAGGGTTTTTAAGCGTTTTTTGCCACTTTTGCGCATAAAGTAGCTCAAACTTGGTTTGTTTTGCACGAAACCTTGCACACAACACTATTTTGTATATAGTATTGTGTTGAAGTGGTTAGAATTTAAAATCATAGTGATATGCTAGAAATTACGTGTTATGTTGCGATTTTAAGGGTTATTAAGTGTTTTTGCCACTTTTGCGCATAAAGTAGCTCAAACTTGGTTTGTTTGCACGAAACTTGGCACACAACATTATTTGGTATATATTATTATGCTGAAATGGTTAGAATTGAAAATCAGAGTAATATGCTATATATTACATGTCAAGTTCCCATTTTAAGGATTTTTAAACGTTTTTTCCACTTTTGCGCAAAAGTCGCTCAAACTTCGTTTGTTTTGCGCGAAACATGGCACACAACAGTATTTGGTATATATTATTGTTTTGAAGTGGTTAGAATTGAAAATCATAGTCATATGCTACAAACTACGTGTTAAGTTGCGATATTAAGTGTTTTTAAGCGTTTTTTGCCACTTTTGCGCATAAAGTAGCTCAAAAATGATTTTTTTGCACGAAACTTGGCACACAACACTATTTGCTATATATTATTGTGTTGAAGTGGTTAGAATTGAAAACATAGTCATATGTTAGAAAATTACGTTATAATTTGCGATTATAAGGGTTTTTAATTGTTTTTGCCACTTTTTGCGCTTAAAGAAGCTAAACTTGGTTTGTTTTGCACGAAACTTGGCACACAACACTATTTAGTATATATTATTGTGTTGAAGTGGTTAGAATTGAAATTCATAGTCATATGCTAGAAATCACGTGTTAAGTTGCTATGATAAGGGTTTTAAAGCGTTTTTTGCCACTTTTGCGCATAAAGTAGCTCAAACTTGAATTGTTTTGCACGAAACTTGGCACACAACATTATTTGGTATATATTATTATGCTGACATGGTTAGAATTGAAAATCAATTCATATGCTAGTTATTACATGTCAAGTTCCCATTTTAAAGGATTTTTAAACGTTTTTACCACTTTTGCGCAAAAGTAGCTCAAACTTCGTTTGTTCTGCGCGAAACTTGGCACACAATACTATTTGGTATATATTATTGTTTTGAAGTGGTTAGAATTGAAAATCAAAGTCATATGCTACAAACTACGTGTTAAGTTGCGATATTTAGGGTTTTTAAGCGTTTTTGCCACTTTTGCGCATAAAGTAGCTCAAAATTAGTTTATTTGCATGAAATTTGGCACACAACACTATTTGCTATATATCATTGTGTTGAAGTGGTTAGAAATGATAATCATAGTCATATGTTAGAAATTACGTGTTAAGTTGCGATTATAGGGTTTTTAATCGTTTTTGCCACTTTTGCGCTTAAAGAAGCTAAAACTTGGTTTGTTTTGCACGAAACTTGGCACACCAACACTATTTGGTATATATTATTGTGTTGAAGTGGTTAGTATTGAAATTCATAGTCATATGCTAGAAATCACGTGTTAAGTAGCTATATTAAGGGTTTTAAAGCGTTTTTGCCACTTTTGCGCATAAAGTAGCTCAAACTTGAATTGTTTTGCACGAAACTTGGCACACAACATTATTTGGTATATATTATTATGCTGAAATGGTTAGAATTGAAAATCAAATTCATATGCTAGATATTACATGTCAAGTTCCCATTTTAAGGATTTTTAAACGTTTTTACCACTTTTGCGCCAAAAGTAGCTCAAACTTGGTGTGTTTTGTGCGAAACTTGGCACACAATACTATTGGTATATATTATTGTTTTGAAGTGGTTAGAATTGAAATCAAAGTCATATGCTACAAATTACATGTTAAGTTGCGATATTTAGGGTTTTTAAGCGTTTTTTTGCCAATTTTGCGCATATAGTAGCTCAAATTGGATTATTTTGCATGAAATTTGGCACACAACACTATTTGCTATATATCATTGTGTTGAAGTGGTTAGAATTGAAAATCATAGTCATATGCTAGAAACTACATGTTAAGATTGCGATATTAGGGTTTTTAAGCGTTTTTTGCCACTTTTGCGCATGTAGTAGCTCAAAATTGGATTGTTTTGCACGAAACTGGCACACAACACTATTTGGTATATATTATTGTGTTGAAGTGGTTAGAATTGAAATTCATAGTCATATGCTAGAAATCACGTGTTAAGTTGCTATGCTAAGGGTTCTACAGCGTTTTTGCCACTTTTGCGCATAAAGTAGCTCAAACTTGAATTGTTTTGCACGAAACTTGGCACAGAACATTATTTGGTATATATTATTATGCTGAAATGGTTAGAATTGAAATCAGAGTCATATGCTAGATATTACATGTCAAGTTCCCATTTTAAGGATTTTTAAACGTTTTTACCACTTATGCGCAAGAAGTAGCTCAAACTTGGTTTGTTTTGCGCGAAACTTGGCACACAATACTATTTGGTATATATATTGTTTTGAAGTGGTTAGAATTGAAAATCAACGTCATATGCTACAAACTACGTGTTAAGTTGCGATATTTAGGGTTTTTAAGCGTTTTTGCCACTGTTGCGCTTAAAGGAGCTCAAACTTGGTTTGTTTTGCACGAAACTTGGCACACAACACTATTTCGTATATATTATTGTTTTGAAGTGGTTAGAATTGAAAATCATAGTCATATGCTAGAAACTACGTGTTAAGTGCGATATTAAGGGTTTTTAAGCGTTTTTGCCACTTTTGCGCATAAAGTAGCTCAAACTTGGTTTGTTTTGCACGAAACCTGCACACAACACTATTTTGTATATAGTATTGTGTTGAAGTGGTTAGAATTTAAAATCATAGTGATATGCTAGAAATTACGTGTTATGTTGCGATTTTAAGGGTTATTAAGTGTTTTTGCCACTTTTGCGCATAAAGTAGCTCAAACTTGGTTTGTTTTGCACGAACTTGGCACACAACATTATTTGGTATATATTATTATGCTGAAATGGTTAGAATTGAAAATCAGAGTAATATGCTATATATTACATGTCAAGTTCCCATTTTAAGGATTTTTAAACGTTTTTTCCACTTTTGCGCAAAAGTAGCTCAACTTCGTTTGTTTTGCGCGAAACATGGCACACAACAGTATTTGGTATATATTAATGTTTGAAGTGGTTAGAATTGAAAATCATAGTCATCATGCTACAAACTACGTGTTAAGTTGCGATATTAAGGGTTTTTAAGCGTTTTTGCCACTTTTGCGCATAAAGTAGCTCAAAATGGATTTTTTTGCACGAAACTTGGCACACAACACTATTTGCTATATATTATTGTGTTGAAGTGGTTAGAATTGAAATCATAGTCCAAATGTTAGAAATTACGTTTTAATTTGCGATTATAAGGGTTTTTAATCGTTTTTGCCACTTTTTGCGCTTAAAGAAGCTAAAACTTGGTTTGTTTTGCACGAAACTTGGCACACAACACTATTTAGTATATATTATTGTGTTGAAGTGGTTAGAATTGAAATTCATAGTCATATGCTAGAAATCACGTGTTAAGTTGCTATGATAAGGGTTTTAAAGCGTTTTTGCCACTTTTGCGCATAAAGTAGCTCAAACTTGAATTGTTTTGCACGAGAAACTTGGCACACCAACATTATTTGGTATATATTATTATGCTGAAATGGTTAGAATTGAAAATCAAATTCATATGCTAGATATTACATGTCAAGTTCCCATTTTAAGGATTTTTAAACGTTTTTACCACTTTTGCGCAAAAGTAGCTCAAACTTCGTTTGTTCTGCGCGAAACTTGGCACACAATACTATTGGGTATATTATTGTTTTGAAGTCGTTAGAATTGAAAATCAAAGTCATATGCTACAAACTATGTGTTAAGTTGCGATATTTAGGGTTTTTAAGCGTTTTTGCCACTTTTGCGCATAAAGTAGCTCAAAATTAGTTTATTTGATTGAAATTTGGCACACAACACTATTTGCTATATATCATTGTGTTGAAGTGGTTAGAAAGATAATCATAGTCATATGTTAGAAATTACGTGTTAAGTTGCGATTATAAGGGTTTTTTAATCGTTTTTGCCACTTTTGCGCTTAAAGAAGCTAAAACTTGGTTTGTTTTGCACGAAACTTGGCACACAACACTATTTGGTATATATTATTGTGTTGAAGTGGTTAGTATTGAAATTCATAGTCATATGCTAGAAATCACGTGTTAAGTTGCTATATTAAGGGTTTAAAGCGTTTTTGCCACTTTTGCGCATAAAGTAGCTCAAACTTGAATTGTTTTGCACGAAACTTGGCACACAAACATTATTGGGTATATATATTATTATGCTGAAATGGTTAGAATTGAAAATCAAATTCATATGCTAGATATTACATGTCAAGTTCCCATTTAAGGATTTTTAAACGTTTTACCACTTTTGCGCAAAAGTAGCTCAAACTTGGTTTGTTATGTGCGAAACTTGGCACACAATACTATTGGTAAATATTATTGTTTTGAAGTGGTTAGAATTGAAAATCAAGTCAATGCTACAATTACATGTTAAGTTGCGATATTTAGGGTTTTTAAGCGTTTTTGCCAATTTTGCGCATATAGTAGCTCAAATTGGATTTATTTGCATGAAATTTGGCACACAACACTATTTGCTATATATCATTGTGTTGAAGTGGTTAGAATTGAAAAATCATAGTCATATGCTAGAACCTACATGTTAAGTTGCGATATTAAGGGTTTTTAAGCGTTTTTGCCACTTTTGCGCATGTAGTAGCTCAAAATTGGATTGTTTTGCACGAAACTTGGCACACAACACTATTTGCTATGTATTATTGTGTTGAAGTGGTTAGAATTGAAAATCATTGTCATATATTGGAAATTACGTGTTAAGTTGCGATTATAAGGGTTTTTAATCGTTTTTTGCCACTATTTGCGCTTAAAGAAGCTCAAACTTGGTTTGTTTTGCACGACACTTGGTACACAACACTATTTGGTATATATAATTGTGTTGAAGTGGTTAGAATTGAAAATCATAGTCATATGCTAGAAATTACGTTTTGAGTTCCTATTTTAAGGGTTTTTAAGTGTTTTTGCCACTTTGCGCATAAGTAGTTCAAACTTGGTTGCTTCGCACGAAACTTGGCGCACAACACTATTCGGTATATATTATTGTGTTGAAGTGGTTAGAATGTAAATTCATAGTCATATGCTAGAAGTTACGTGTTAAGTTGCTATTATAAAGGTTTAAAGCGTTTTTGCCACTTTTGCGCATAAAGTAGCTTAAACTTGGATTGTTTTGCACGAAACTTGGCACACAACATTATTTGGTACATATTATTATGCTGAAGTGGTTAGAATTGAATATCAGAGTCATATGTTAGAAATTACATGTCCAGTTGCGATATTAAGGGTTTTTAAGCGTTTTTGCCACTTTTGCGCATAAAGTAGCTCAAAATTGGATTGTTTTGCACGAAACTTGGCACACAACACTATTTGCTATATATTATTTTGTTGAAGTGGTTAGAAATGATAATCATAGTCATATGTTAGAAATTACGTGTTAAGTTGCGATTATAAGGATTTTTAATCGTTTTTGCCACTTTTGCGCTTAAATAAGCTCAAACTTGATTTGTTTTGCACAAACTTGGCACACAACCACTATTGGTATATATTATTGTGTTGAAGTGGTTAGAATTGAATTCATAGTCATATGCTAGAAATCACGTGTTAAGTTGCTATGATAAGGGTTTTCAAGCGTTTTTTGCCACTTTTGCGCATAAAGTAGCTCAAAATTGGATTATTTTGCATGAAATTTGGCACACAACACTATTTGCTATATATCATTGTGTTGAGGTGGTTAGAATAGAAAATCATAGTCATATGCTAGAAACTACGTGTTAAGTTGCGATATAAGGGTTTTTAAGCGTTTTTGCCACTTTTGCGCATAAAGTAGCTCAAACTTGGTTTGTTTTGCACGAACCTTGCACACAACACTATTTTGGTATATAGTATTGTGTTGAAGTGGTTAGAATTTAAAATCATAGTGATATGCTAGAAATTACGTGTTATGTTGCGATTTTAAGGGTTATTAAGTGTTTTTGCCACTTTTGCGCATAAAGTAGCTCAAACTTGGGTTTGTTTTGCACGAAACTTGGCACACAACATTATTTGGTATATATTATTATGCTGAAATGGTTAGAATTGAAAATCAGAGGAATATGCTATATATTACATGTCAAGTTCCCATTTTAAGGATTTTTAACACGTTTTTTCCACTTTTGCGCAAAAGTAGCTCAAACTTCGTTTGTTTTGCGCGAAACATGGCACACAACAGTATTTGGTATATATTATTGTTTTGAAGTGGTTAGAATTGAAAATCATAGTCATATGCTACAAACTACGTGTTAAGTTGCGATATTAAGGGTTTTTAAGCGTTTTTGTCACTTTTGCGCATAAAGTAGCTCAAAAATGGATTTTTTTGCACGAAACTTGGCACACAACACTATTTGCTATATATTATTGTGTTGAAGTGGTTAGATTGAAAATCATAGTCATATGTTAGAAATTACGTTTTAATTGCGATTATAAGGGTTTTAATCGTTTTTGCCACTTTTGCGCTTAAAGAAGCTAAAACTTGGTTTGTTTTGCACGAAACTTGGCACACAACACTATTTAGTATATATTATTGTGTTGAAGTGGTTAGAATTGAAATTCATAGTCATATGCTAGAAATCACGTGTTAAGTTGCTATGACAAGGGTTTTAAAGCGTTTTTGCCACTTTTGCGCATAAGTAGCTCAAACTTGAATTGTTTTGCACGAAACTTGGCACACAACATTATTTGGGTATATATTATTATGCTGAAATGGTTAGAATTGAAAATCAAATTCATATGCTAGATATTACATGTCAAGTTCCCATTTTAAGGATTTTTAAACGTTTTTACCACTTTTGCGCAAAGTAGCTCAAACTTCGTTTGTTCTGCGCGAAACTTGGCACACAATACTATTTGGTATATATTATTGTTTTAAAGTGGTTAGAATTGAAAATCAAAGTCATATGCAACAACTACGTGTTAAGTTGCGATATTTAGGGTTTTTAAGCGTTTTTGCCACTTTTGCGCATAAAGTAGCTCAAAATTAGATTATTTGCATGAAATTTGGCACACAACACTATTTGCTATATATCATTGTGTTGAAGTGGTTAGAAATGATAATCATAGTCATATGTTAGAAATTACGTGTTAAGTTGCGATTATACGGGTTTTTAATCGTTTTTGCCACTTTTGCGCTTAACTTTTGCGCTTAAAGAAGCTAAAACTTCGTTTGTTTTGCACGAAACTTGGCACACAACACTATTTGGTATATATTATTGTGTTGAAGTGGTTAGTATTGAAATTCATAGTCATATGCTAGAAATCACGTGTTAAGTTGCTATGATAAGGGTTTTAAAGCGTTTTTGCCACTTTTGCGCATAAAGTAGCTCAAACTTGAATTGTTTTGCACGAAACTTGGCACACAACATTATTTGGTATATATTATTATGCTGAAATGGTTAGAATTGAAAATCAAATTCATATGTTAGATATTACATGTCAAGTTCCCATTTTAAGGATTTTTAAACGTTTTTAACCACTTTTGCGCAAAAGTAGCTCAAACTTGGTTTGTTTTGCGCGAAACTTGGCACACAATACTATTTGGTATATATTATTGTTTTGAAGTGGTTAGAATTGAAAATCAAAGTCATATGCTACAAATTACATGTTATGTTGCGATATTTAGGGTTTTTAAGCGTTTTTGCCAATTTTGCGCATAAAGTAGCTCAAAATTGGATTATTTTGCATGAAATTTGGCACACAACACTATTTGCTATATATCATTGTGTTGAAGTGGTTAGAATTGAAAATCATAGTCATATGCTAGAAACTACATGTTAAGTTGCGATATTAAGGGTTTTTAAGCGTTTTTGCCACTTTTGCGCATGTAGTAGCTCAAAATTGGATTGTTTTGCACGAAACTTGGCACACAACACTATTTGCTATGTATTATTGTGTTGAAGTGGTTAGAATTGAAAATCATTGTCATATATTGGAAATTACGTGTTAAGTTGCGATTATAAGGGTTTTTAATCGTTTTTGCCACTTTTGCGCTTAAAGAAGCTCAAACTTGGTTTGTTTTGCACGAAACTTGGTACACAACACTATTTGGTATATATTATTGTGTTGAAGTGGTTAGAATTGAAAATCATAGTCATATGCTAGAAATTACGTTTTGAGTTCCTATTTTAAGGGTTTTTAAGTGTTTTTGCCACTTTTGCGCATAAAGTAGTTCAAACTTGGTTTGCTTCGCACGAAACATGGCGCACAACACAATTTGGTATATATTATTGTGTTGAAGGGGTTGGAATTTAAATTCATAGTCATATGCTAGAAATTACGTGTTAAGTTGCAATTATAAGGGTTTTAAAGCATTTTTCCCACTTTTGCGCATAAAGTAGCTCAAACTTGGATTGTTTTGCACGAAACTTGGCACACAACACTATTCGGTATATATTATTGTGTTGAAGTGGTTAGAATGTAAGTTCATAGTCATATGTTAGAAGTTACGTGTTAAGTTGCTATTATAAAGGTTTTAAAGCGTTTTTTGCCACTTTTGCGCATAAAGTAGCTTAAACTTGGATTGTTTTGCACGAAACTTGGCACACAACATTATTTGGTACATATTATTATGCTGAAGTGGTTAGAATTGAATATCAGAGTCATATGTTAGAAATTACATGTCAAGTTGCGATATTAAGGGTTTTTAAGCGTTTTTGCCACTTTTGCGCATAAAGTAGCTCAAAATTGGATTGTTTTGCACGAAACTTGGCACACAACACTATTTGCTATATATTATTTTGTTGAAGTGGTTAGAAATGATAATCATAGTCATATGTTAGAAATTACGTGTTAAGTTGCGATTATAAGGATTTTTAATCGTTTTTGCCACTTTTGCGCTTAAATAAGCTCAAACTTGATTTGTTTTGCACAAAACTTGGCACACAACACTATTTGGTATATATTATTGTGTTGAAGTGGTTAGAATTGAAATTCATAGTCATATGCTAGAAATCACGTGTTAAGTTGCTATGATAAGGGTTTTTAAGCGTTTTTGCCACTTTTGCGCATAAAGTAGCTCAAAATTGGATTATTTTGCATGAAATTTGGCAAACAACACTATTTGCTATATATCATTGTGTTGAGGTGGTTAGAATAGAAAATCATAGTCATATGCTAGAAACTACGTGTTAAGTTGCGATATTAAGGGTTTTTAAGCGTTTTTGCCACTTTTGCGCATAAAGTAGCTCAAACTTGGTTTGTTTTGCACGAAACCTTGCACACAACACTATTTTGTATATAGTATTGTGTTGAAGTGGTTAGAATTTAAAATCATAGTGATATGCTAGAAATTACGTGTTATGTTGCGATTTTAAGGGTTATTAAGTGTTTTTTGCCACTTTTGCGCATAAAGTAGCTCAAACTTCGTTTGTTTTGCGCGAAACACGGCACACAACAGTATTTGGTATATATTATTGTTTTGAAGTGGTTAGAATTGAAAATCATAGTCATATGCAGATATTACATGTCAAGTTCCCATTTTAAGGATTTTTAAACGTTTTTACCACTTTTGCGCAAAAGTAGCTCAAACTTCGTTTGTTCTGCGCGAAACTTGGCACACAATACTATTTGGTATATATTATTGTTTTGAAGTGGTTAGAATTGAAAATCAAAGTCATATGCTACAAACTACGTGTTAAGTTGCGATATTTAGGGTTTTTAAGCGTTTTTGCCACTTTTGCGCATAAAGTAGCTCAAAATTAGATTATTTGCATGAAATTTGGCACACAACACTATTTGCTATATATCATTGTGTTGAAGTGGTTAGAAATGATAATCATAGTCATATGTTAGAAATTACGTGTTAAGTTGCGATTATAAGGGTTTTTAATCGTTTTTTGCCACTTTTGCGCTTAAAGAAGCTAAAACTTGGTTTGTTTTGCACGAAACTTGGCACACAACACTATTTGGTATATATTATTGTGTTGAAGTGGTTAGTATTGAAATTCATAGTCATATGCTAGAAATCACGTGTTAAGTTGCTATGATAAGGGTTTTAAAGCGTTTTTGCCACTTTTGCGCATAAAGTAGCTCAAACTTGAATTGTTTTGCACGAAACTTGGCACACAACATTATGTGGTATATATTATTATGCTGAAATGGTTAGAATTGAAAATCAAATTCATATGCTAGATATTACATGTCAAGTTCCCATTTTAAGGATTTTTAAACGTTTTTACCACTTTTGCGCAAAAGTAGCTCAAACTTGGTTTGTTTTGCGCGAAACTTGGCACACAATACTATTTGGTATATATTATTGTTTTGAAGTGGTTAGAATTGAAAATCAAAGTCATATGCTACAAATTACATGTTAAGTTGCGATATTTAGGGTTTTTAAGCGTTTTTGCCAATTTTGCGCATAAAGTAGCTCAAAATTGGATTATTTTGCATGAAATTTGGCACACAACACTATTTGCTATATATCATTGTGTTGAAGTGGTTAGAATTGAAAATCATAGTCATATGCTAGAAACTACATGTTAAGTTGCGATATTAAGGGTTTTTAAGCGTTTTTTGCCACTTTTGCGCATGTAGTAGCTCAAAATTGGATTGTTTTGCACGAAACTTGGCACACAACACTATTTGCTATGTATTATTGTGTTGAAGTGGTTAGAATTGAAAATCATTGTCATATATTGGAAATTACGTGTTAAGTTGCGATTATAAGGGTTTTTAATCGTTTTTGCCACTTTTGCGCTTAAAGAAGCTCAAACTTGGTTTGTTTTGCACGAAACTTGGTACACAACACTATTTGGTATATATTATTGTGTTGAAGTGGTTAGAATTGAAAATCATAGTCATATGCTAGAAATTACGTTTTGAGTTCCTATTTTAAGGGTTTTTAAGTGTTTTTGCCACTTTTGCGCATAAAGTAGTTCAAACTTGGTTTGCTTCGCACGAAACTTGGCGCACAACACAATTTGGTATATATTATTGTGTTGAAAGGGTTGGTATTTAAATTCATAGTCATATGCTAGAAATTACGTGTTAAGTTAAAATTATAAGGGTTTTAAAGCATTTTTCCCACTTTTGCGCATAAAGTAGCTCAAACTTGGATTGTTTTGCACGAAACTTGGCACACAACACTATTCGGTATATATTATTGTGTTGAAGTGGTTAGAATGTAAATTCATAGTCATATGCTAGAAGTTACGTGTTAAGTTGCTATTATAAAGGTTTTAAAGCGTTTTTGCCACTTTTTCGCATAAAGTAGCTTAAACATGGATTGTTTTGCACGAAACTTCGCACACAACATTATTTGGTACATATTATTATGCTGAAGTGGTTAGAATTGAATATCAGAGTCATATGTTAGAAATTACATGTCAAGTTGCGATATTAAGGGTTTTTAAGCGTTTTTGCCACTTTTGCGCATAAAGTAGCTCAAAATTGGATTGTTTTGCACGAAACTTGGCACACAACACTATTTGCTATATATTATTTTGTTGAAGTGGTTAGAAATGATAATCATAGTCATATGTTAGAAATTACGTGTTAAGTTGCGATTATAAGGATTTTTAATCGTTTTTGCCACTTTTGCGCTTAAATAAGCTCAAACTTGATTTGTTTTTCACAAAACTTGGCACACAACACTATTTGGTATATATTATTGTGTTGAAGTGGTTAGAATTGAAATTCATAGTCATATGCTAGAAATCACGTGTTAAGTTGCTATGATAAGGGTTTTAAAGCGTTTTTGCCACTTTTGCGCATAAAGTAGCTCAAACTTGAATTGTTTTGCACGAAACATGGCACACAACATTATTTGGTATATATTATTATGCTGAAATGGTTAGAATTGAAAATCAAATTCATATGCTAGATATTACATGTCAAGTTCCCATTTTAAGGATTTTTAAACGTTTTTACCACTTTTGCGCAAAAGTAGCTCAAACTTGGTTTGTTTTGCGCGAAACTTGGCACACAATACTATTTGGTATATATTATTGTTTTGAAGTGGTTAGAATTGAAAATCAAAGTCATATGCTACAAATTACATGTTAAGTTGCGATATTTAGGGATTTTAAGCGTTTTTGCCAATTTTGCGCATAAAGTAGCTCAAAATTGGATTATTTTGCATGAAATTTGGCACACAACACTATTTGCTATATATCATTGTGTTGAAGTGGTTAGAATTGAAAATCATTGTCATATGCTAGAAACTACGTGTTAAGTTGCGATATTAAGGGTTTTTAAGCGTTTTTGCCACTTTTGCGCATGTAGTAGCTCAAAATTGGATTGTTTTGCACGAAACTTGGCACACAACACTATTTGCTATGTATTATTGTGTTGAACTGGTTAGAATTGAAAATCATTGTCATATATTAGAAATTACGTGTTAAGTTGCGATTATAAGGGTTTTTAATCGTTTTTGCCACTTTTGCGCTTAAAGAAGCTCAAACTTGGTTTGTTTTGCACGAAACTTGGTACGCAACACTATTTGGTATATATTATTGTGTTGAAGTGGTTAGAATTGAAAATCATAGTCATATGCTAGAAATTACGTTTTGAGTTCCTATTTTAAGGGTTTTTAAGTGTTTTTGCCACTTTTGCGCATAAAGTAGTTCAAACTTGGTTTGCTTCGTACAAAACTTGGCGCACAACACAATTTGGTATATATTATTGTGTTGAAGTGGTTGGAATTTAAAATCTATAGTCATATGCTAGAAATTACGTGTTAAGTTGCAATTATAAGGGTTTTAAAGCATTTTTCCCACTTTTGCGCATAAAGTAGCTCAAACTTGGATTGTTTTGCACGAAACTTGGCACACAACACTATTCGGTATATATTATTGTGTTGAAGTGGTTAGAATGTAAATTCATAGTCATATGCTAGAAGTTTCGTGTTAAGTTGCTATTATAAAGGTTTTAAAGCGTTTTTGCCACTTTTGCGCATAAAGTAGCTTAAACTTGGATTGTTTTGCACGAAACTTGGCACACAACATTATTTCGTACATATTATTATGCTGAAGTGGTTAGAATTGAATATCAGAGTCATATGTTAGAAATTACATGTCAAGTTGCGATATTAAGGGTTTTTAAGCGTTTTTGCCACTTTTGCGCATAAAGTAGCTCAAAATTGGATTGTTTTGCACGAAACTTGGCACACAACACTATTTGCTATATATTATTTTGTTGAAGTGGTTAGAAATGATAATCATAGTCATATGTTAGAAATTACGTGTTAAGTTGCGATTATAAGGATTTTTAATCGTTTTTGCCACTTTTGCGCTTAAATAAGCTCAAACTTGATTTGTTTTGCACAAAACTTGGCACACAACACTATTTGGTATATATTATTGTGTTGAAGTGGTTAGAATTGAAAATCACAGTCATATGCTAGAAATTACGCTTTAAGATGCGATTTTAAGGGTTTTTAAGCGCTTTTGCCACTTTTGCGCATAAAGTAGCTCAAAAATGGATTTTTTTTCACGAAACATGGCATACAACACTATTTGCTATATATTATTGTGTTGAAGTGGTTAGAATTGAAAATCATAGTCATATGTTAGAAATTACGTTTTAATTTGCGATTATAAGGGTTTTTAATCGTTTTTGCCACTGTTGCGCTTAAAGGAGCTCAAACTTTGTTTGTTTTGCACGAAACTTGGCACACAACACTATTTCGTATATATTATTGTTTTGAAGTGGTTAGAATTGAAAATCATAGTCATATGCTAGAAACTACGTGTTAAGTTGCGATATTAAGGGTTTTTAAGCGTTTATGCCACTCTTGCGCATAAAGTAGCTCAAACTTGGTTTGTTTTGCACGAAACCTTGCACACAACACTATTTTGTATATAGTATTGTGTTGAAGTGGTTAGAATTTAAAATCATAGTGATATGCTAGAACTTACGTGTTATGTTGCGATTTTAAGGGTTATTAAGTGTTTTTGCCATTTTTGCGCATAAAGTAGCTCAAACTTGGTTTGTTTTGCACGAAACTTGGCACACAACATTATTTGGTATATATTATTATGCTGAAATGGTTAGAATTGAAAATCAGAGTAATATGCTATATATTACATGTCAAGTTCCCATTTTAAGGATTTTTAAACGTTTTTTCCACTTTTGCGCAAAAGTAGCTCAAACTTGGTTTGTTTTGCGTGAAACATGGCACACAACAGTATTTGGTATATATTATTGTTTTGAAGTGGTTAGAATTGAAAATCATAGTCATATGCTACAAACTACGTGTTAAGTTGCGATATTAAGGGTTTTTAAGCGTTTTTGCCACTTTTGCGCATAAAGTAGCTCAAAAATGGATTTTTTTGCACGAAACTTGGCACACAACACTATTTGCTATATATTATTGTGTTGAAGTGGTTAGAATTGAAAATCATAGTCATATGTTAGAAATTACGTTTTAATTTGCGATTATAAGGATTTTTAATCGTTTTTGCCACTGTTGCGCTTAAAGGAGCTCAAACTTGGTTTGTTTTGCACGAAACTTGGCACACAACACTATTTCGTATATATTATTGTTTTGAAGTGGTTAGAATTGAAAATCATAGTCATATGCTAGAAACTACGTGTTAAGTTGCGATATTAAGGGTTTTTAAGCGTTTTTGCCACTTTTGCGCATAAAGTAGCTCAAACTTGGTTTGTTTTGCACGAAACCTTGCACACAACACTATTTTGTATATAGTATTGTGTTGAAGTGGTTAGAATTTAAAATCATAGTGATACGCTAGAAATTACGTGTTATGTTGCGATTTTAAGGGTTATTAGGTGTTTTTGCCACTTTTGCGCATAAAGTAGCTCAAACTTGGTTTGTTTTGCACGAAACTTGGCACACAACATTATTTGGTATATATTATTATGCTGAAATGGTTAGAATTGAAAATCAGAGTAATATGCTATATATTACATGTCAAGTTCCCATTTTAAGGATTTTTAAACGTTTTCTCCACTTTTGCGCAAAAGTAGCTCAAACTTGGTTTGTTTTGCGCGAAACATGGCACACAACAGTATTTGGTATATATTATTGTTTTGAAGTGGTTAGAATTGAAAATCATAGTCATATATTGGAAATTACGTGTTAAGTTGCGATTATAAGGGTTTTTAATCGTTTTTGCCACTTTTGCGCTTAAAGAAGCTCAAACTTGGTTTGTTTTGCACGAAACTTGGTACACAACACTATTTGGTATATATTATTGTGTTGAAGTGGTTAGAATTGAAAATCATAGTCATATGCTAGAAATTACGTTTTGAGTTCCTATTTTAAGGGTTTTTAAGTGTTTTTGCCACTTTTGCGCATAAAGTAGTTCAAACTTGGTTTGCTTCGCACGAAACTTGGCGCACAACACAATTTGGTATATATTATTGTGTTGAAGGGGTTGGAATTTAAATTCATAGTCATATGCTAGAAATTACGTGTTAAGTTGCAATTATAAGGGTTTTAAAGCATTTTTCCCACTTTTGCGCATAAAGTAGCTCAAACTTGGATTGTTTTGCACGAAACTTGGCACACAACACTATTCGGTATATATTATTGTGTTGAAGTGGTTAGAATGTAAATTCATAGTCATATGCTAGAAGTTACGTGTTAAGTTGCTATTATAAAGGTTTTAAAGCGTTTTTGCCACTTTTGTGCATAAAGTAGCTTAAACTTGGATTGTTTTGCACGAAATTTGGCACACAACATTATTTGGTACATATTATTATGCTGAAGTGGTTAGAATTGAATATCAGAGTCATATGTTAGAAATTACATGTCAAGTTGCGATATTAAGGGTTTTAAGCGTTTTTGCCACTTTTGCGCATAAAGTAGCTCAAAATTGGATTGTTTTGCACGAAACTTGGCACACAACACTATTTGCTATATATTATTTTGTTGAAGTGGTTAGAAATGATAATCATAGTCATATGTTAGAAATTACGTGTTAAGTTGCGATTATAAGGATTTTTAATCGTTTTTGCCACTTTTGCGCTTAAATAAGCTCAAACTTGATTTGTTTTGCACAAAACTTGGCACACAACACTATTTGGTATATATTATTGTGTTGAAGTGGTTAGAATTGAAATTCATAGTCATATGCTAGAAATCACGTGTTAAGTTGCTATGATAAGGGTTTTTAAGCGTTTTTGCCACTTTTGCGCATAAAGTAGCTCAAAATTGGATTATTTTGCATGAAATTTGGCACACAACACTATTTGCTATATATCATTGTGTTGAAGTGGTTAGAATAGAAAATCATAGTCATATGCTAGAAACTACGTGTTAAGTTGTGATATTAAGGGTTTTTAAGCGTTTTTGCCACTTTTGCGCATAAAGTAGCTCAAACTTGGTTTGTTTTGCACGAAACCTTGCACACAACACTATTTTGTATATAGTATTGTGTTGAAGTGGTTAGAATTTAAAATCATAGTGATATGCTAGAAATTACGTGTTATGTTGCGATTTTAAGGGTTATTAAGTGTTTTTGCCACTTTTGCGCATAAAGTAGCTCAAACTTGGTTTGTTTTGCACGAAACTTGGCACACAACATTATTTGGTATATATTATTATGCTGAAATGGTTAGAATTGAAAATCAGAGTAATATGCTATATATTACATGTCAAGTTCCCATTTTAAGGATTTTTAAACGTTTTTTCCACTTTTGTGCAAAAGTAGCTCAAACTTCGTTTGTTTTGCGCGAAACATGGCACACAACAGTATTTGGTATATATTATTGTTTTGAAGTGGTTAGAATTGAAAATCATAGTCATATGCTACAAACTACGTGTTAAGTTGCGATATTAAGGGTTTTTAAGCGTTTTTGCCACTTTTGCGCATAAAGTAGCTCAAAAATGGATTTTTTTGCTCGAAACTTGGCACACAACACTATTTGCTATATATTATTGTGTTGAAGTGGTTAGAATTGAAAATCATAGTCATATGTTAGAAATTACGTTTTAATTTGCGATTATAAGGGTTTTTAATCGTTTTTGCCACTTTTGCGCTTAAAGAAGCTAAAACTTGGTTTGTTTTGCACGAAACTTGGCACACAACACTATTTAGTATATATTATTGTGTTGAAGTGGTTAGAATTGAAATTCATAGTCATATGCTAGAAATCACGTGTTAAGTTGCTATGATAAGGGTTTTAAAGCGTTTTTGCCACTTTTGCGCATAAAGTAGCTCAAACTTGAATTGTTTTACACGAAACTTGGCACACAACATTATTTGGTATATATTATTATGCTGAAATGGTTAGAATTGAAAATCAAATTCATATGCTAGATATTACATGTCAAGTTCCCATTTTAAGGATTTTTAAACGTTTTTACCACTTTTGCGCAAAAGTAGCTCAAACTTCGTTTGTTCTGCGCGAAACTTGGCACACAATACTATTTGGTATATATTATTGTTTTGAAGTGGTTAGAATTGAAAATCAAAGTCATATGCTACAAACTACGTGTTAAGTTGCGATATTTAGGGTTTTTAAGCGTTTTTGCCACTTTTGCGCATAAAGTAGCTCAAAATTAGATTATTTGCATGAAATTTGGCACACAACACTATTTGCTATATATCATTGTGTTGAAGTGGTTAGAAATGATAATCATAGTCATATGTTAGAAATTACGTGTTAAGTTGCGATTATAAGGGTTTTTAATCGTTTTTGCCACTTTTGCGCTTAAACAAGCTAAAACTTGGTTTGTTTTGCACGAAACTTGGCACACAACACTATTTGGTATATATTATTGTGTTGAAGTGGTTAGTATTGAAATTCATAGTCATATGCTAGAAATCACGTGTTAAGTTGCTATGATAAGGGTTTTAAAGCGTTTTTGCAACTTTTGCGCATAAAGTAGCTCAAACTTGAATTGTTTTACACGAAACTTGGCACACAACATTATTTGGTATATATTATTATGCTGAAATGGTTAGAATTGAAAATCAAATTCATATGCTAGATATTACATGTCAAGTTCCCATTTTAAGGATTTTTAAACGTTTTTACCACTTTTGCGCAAAAGTAGCTCAAACTTCGTTTGTTCTGCGCGAAACTTGGCACACAATACTATTTGGTATATATTATTGTTTTGAAGTGGTTAGAATTGAAAATCAAAGTCATATGCTACAAACTACGTGTTAAGTTGCGATATTTAGGGTTTTTAAGCGTTTTTGCCACTTTTGCGCATAAAGTAGCTCAAAATTAGATTATTTGCATGAAATTTGGCACACAACACTATTTGCTATATATCATTGTGTTGAAGTGGTTAGAAATGATAATCATAGTCATATGTTAGAAATTACGTGTTAAGTTGCGATTATAAGGGTTTTTAATCGTTTTTGCCACTTTTGCGCTTAAAGAAGCTAAAACTTGGTTTGTTTTGCACGAAACTTGGCACACAACACTATTTGGTATATATTATTGTGTTGAAGTGGTTAGTATTGAAATTCATAGTCATATGCTAGAAATCACGTGTTAAGTTGCTATGATAAGGGTTTTAAAGCGTTTTTGCAACTTTTGCGCATAAAGTAGCTCAAACTTGAATTGTTTTACACGAAACTTGGCACACAACATTATTTGGTATATATTATTATGCTGAAATGGTTAGAATTGAAAATCAAATTCATATGCTAGATATTACATGTCAAGTTCCCATTTTAAGGATTTTTAAACGTTTTTACCACTTTTGCGCAAAAGTAGCTCAAACTTCGTTTGTTCTGCGCGAAACTTGGCACACAATACTATTTGGTATATATTATTGTTTTGAAGTGGTTAGAATTGAAAATCAAAGTCATATGCTACAAACTACGTGTTAAGTTGCGATATTTAGGGTTTTTAAGCGTTTTTGCCACTTTTGCGCATAAAGTAGCTCAAAATTAGATTATTTGCATGAAATTTGGCACACAACACTATTTGCTATATATCATTGTGTTGAAGTGGTTAGAAATGATAATCATAGTCATATGTTAGAAATTACGTGTTAAGTTGCGATTATAAGGGTTTTTAATCGTTTTTGCCACTTTTGCGCTTAAAGAAGCTAAAACTTGGTTTGTTTTGCACGAAACTTGGCACACAACACTATTTGGTATATATTATTGTGTTGAAGTGGTTAGTATTGAAATTCATAGTCATATGCTAGAAATCACGTGTTAAGTTGCTATGATAAGGGTTTTAAAGCGTTTTTGCAACTTTTGCGCATAAAGTAGCTCAAACTTGAATTGTTTTGCACGAAACTTGGCACACAACATTATTTGGTATATATTATTATGCTGAAATGGTTAGAATTGAAAATCAAATTCATATGCTAGATATTACATGTCAAGTTCCCATTTTAAGGAATTTTAAACGTTTTTACCACTTTTGCGCAAAAGTAGCTCAAACTTGGTTTGTTTTGCGCGAAAGTTGGCACACAATACTATTTGGTATATATTATTGTTTTGAAGTGGTTAGAATTGAAAATCAAAGTCATATGCTACAAATTACATGTTAAGTTGCGATATTTAGGGTTTTAAAGCATTTTTCCCACTTTTGCGCATAAAGTAGCTCAAACTTGGATTGTTTTGCACGAAACTTGGCACACAACACTATTCGGTATATATTATTGTGTTGAAGTGGTTAGAATGTAAATTCATAGTCATATGCTAGAAGTTACGTGTTAAGTTGCTATTATAAAGGTTTTAAAGCGTTTTTGCCACTTTTGTGCATAAAGTAGCTTAAACTTGGATTGTTTTGCACGAAATTTGGCACACAACATTATTTGGTACATATTATTATGCTGAAGTGGTTAGAATTGAATATCAGAGTCATATGTTAGAAATTACATGTCAAGTTGCGATATTAAGGGTTTTAAGCGTTTTTGCCACTTTTGCGCATAAAGTAGCTCAAAATTGGATTGTTTTGCACGAAACTTGGCACACAACACTATTTGCTATATATTATTTTGTTGAAGTGGTTAGAAATGATAATCATAGTCATATGTTAGAAATTACGTGTTAAGTTGCGATTATAAGGATTTTTAATCGTTTTTGCCACTTTTGCGCTTAAATAAGCTCAAACTTGATTTGTTTTGCACAAAACTTGGCACACAACACTATTTGGTATATATTATTGTGTTGAAGTGGTTAGAATTGAAATTCATAGTCATATGCTAGAAATCACGTGTTAAGTTGCTATGATAAGGGTTTTTAAGCGTTTTTGCCACTTTTGCGCATAAAGTAGCTCAAAATTGGATTATTTTGTATGAAATTTGGCACACAACACTATTTGCTATATATCATTGTGTTGAAGTGGTTAGAATAGAAAATCATAGTCATATGCTAGAAACTACGTGTTAAGTTGCGATATTAAGGGTTTTTAAGCGTTTTTGCCACTTTTGCGCATAAAGTAGCTCAAACTTGGTTTGTTTTGCACGAAACCTTGCACACAACACTATTTTGTATATAGTATTGTGTTGAAGTGGTTAGAATTTAAAATCATAGTGATATGCTAGAAATTACGTGTTATGTTGCGATTTTAAGGGTTATTAAGTGTTTTTGCCACTTTTGCGCATAAAGTAGCTCAAACTTGGTTTGTTTTGCACGAAACTTGGCACACAACATTATTTGGTATATATTATTATGCTGAAATGGTTAGAATTGAAAATCAGAGTAATATGCTATATATTACATGTCAAGTTCCCATTTTAAGGATTTTTAAACGTTTTTTCCACTTTTGCGCAAAAGTAGCTCAAACTTGGTTTGTTTTGCGCGAAACATGGCACACAACAGTATTTGGTATATATTATTGTTTTGAAGTGGTTAGAATTGAAAATCATAGTCATATGCTACAAACTACGTGTTAAGTTGCGATATTAAGGGTTTTTAAGCGTTTTTGCCACTTTTGCAAATAAAGTAGCTCAAAAATGGATTTTTTTGCTCGAAACTTGGCACACAACACTATTTGCTATATATTATTGTGTTGAAGTGGTTAGAATTGAAAATCATAGTCATATGTTAGAAATTACGTTTTAATTTGCGATTATAAGGGTTTTTAATCGTTTTTGCCACTTTTGCGCTTAAAGAAGCTAAAACTTGGTTTGTTTTGCACGAAACTTGGCACACAACACTATTTAGTATATATTATTGTGTTGAAGTGGTTAGAATTGAAATTCATAGTCATATGCTAGAAATCACGTGTTAAGTTGCTATGATAAGGGTTTTAAAGCGTTTTTGCCACTTTTGCGCATAAAGTAGCTCAAACTTGAATTGTTTTACACGAAACTTGGCACACAACATTATTTGGTATATATTATTATGCTGAAATGGTTAGAATTGAAAATCAAATTCATATGCTAGATATTACATGTCAAGTTCCCATTTTAAGGATTTTTAAACGTTTTTACCACTTTTGCGCAAAAGTAGCTCAAACTTCGTTTGTTCTGCACGAAACTTGGCACACAATACTATTTGGTATATATTATTGTTTTGAAGTGGTTAGAATTGAAAATCAAAGTCATATGCTACAAACTACGTGTTAAGTTGCGATATTTAGGGTTTTTAAGCGTTTTTGCCACTTTTGCGCATAAAGTAGCTCAAAATTAGATTATTTGCATGAAATTTGGCACACAACACTATTTGCTATATATCATTGTGTTGAAGTGGTTAGAAATGATAATCATAGTCATATGTTAGAAATTACGTGTTAAGTTGCGATTATAAGGGTTTTTAATCGTTTTTGCCACTTTTGCGCTTAAAGAAGCTAAAACTTGGTTTGTTTTGCACGAAACTTGGCACACAACACTATTTGGTATATATTATTGTGTTGAAGTGGTTAGTATTGAAATTCATAGTCATATGCTAGAAATCACGTGTTAAGTTGCTATGATAAGGGTTTTAAAGCGTTTTTGCAACTTTTGCGCATAAAGTAGCTCAAACTTGAATTGTTTTGCACGAAACTTGGCACACAACATTATTTGGTATATATTATTATGCTGAAATGGTTAGAATTGAAAATCAAATTCATATGCTAGATATTACATGTCAAGTTCCCATTTTAAGGAATTTTAAACGTTTTTACCACTTTTGCGCAAAAGTAGCTCAAACTTGGTTTGTTTTGCGCGAAACTTGGCACACAATACTATTTGGTATATATTATTGTTTTGAAGTGGTTAGAATTGAAAATCAAAGTCATATGCTACAAATTACATGTTAAGTTGCGATATTTAGGGTTTTTAAGCGTTTTTGCCAATTTTGCGCATAAAGTAGCTCAAAATTGGATTATTTTGCATGAAATTTGGCACACAACACTATTTGCTATATATCATTGTGTTGAAGTGGTTAGAATTGAAAATCATAGTCATATGCTAGAAACTACATGTTAAGTTGCGATATTAAGGGTTTTTAAGCGTTTTTGCCACTTTTGCGCATGTAGTAGCTCAAAATTGGATTGTTTTGCACGAAACTTGGCACACAACACTATTTGCTATGTATTATTGTGTTGAAGTGGTTAGAATTGAAAATCATTGTCATATATTGGAAATTACGTGTTAAGTTGCGATTATAAGGGTTTTTAATCGTTTTTGCCACTTTTGCGCTTAAAGAAGCTCAAACTTGGTTTGTTTTGCACGAAACTTGGTACACAACACTATTTGGTATATATTATTGTGTTGAAGTGGTTAGAATTGAAAATCATAGTCATATGCTTGAAATTACGTTTTGAGTTCCTATTTTAAGGGTTTTTAAGTGTTTTTGCCACTTTTGCGCATAAAGTAGTTCAAACTTGGTTTGCTTCGCACGAAACTTGGCGCACAACACAATTTGGTATATATTATTGTGTTGAAGGGGTTGGAATTTAAATTCATAGTCATATGCTAGAAATTACGTGTTAAGTTGCAATTATAAGGGTTTTAAAGCATTTTTCCCACTTTTGCGCATAAAGTAGCTCAAACTTGGATTGTTTTGCACGAAACTTGGCACACAACACTATTCGGTATATATTATTGTGTTGAAGTGGTTAGAATGTAAATTCATAGTCATATGCTAGAAGTTACGTGTTAAGTTGCTATTATAAAGGTTTTAAAGCGTTTTTGCCACTTTTGCGCATAAAGTAGCTTAAACATGGATTGTTTTGCACGAAACTTCGCACACAACATTATTTGGTACATATTATTATGCTGAAGTGGTTAGAATTGAATATCAGAGTCATATGTTAGAAATTACATGTCAAGTTGCGATATTAAGGGTTTTTAAGCGTTTTTGCCACTTTTGCGCATAAAGTAGCTCAAAATTGGATTGTTTTGCACGAAACTTGGCACACAACACTATTTGCTATATATTATTTTGTTGAAGTGGTTAGAAATGATAATCATAGTCATATGTTAGAAATTACGTGTTAAGTTGCGATTATAAGGATTTTTAATCGTTTTTGCCACTTTTGCGCTTAAATAAGCTCAAACTTGATTTGTTTTTCACAAAACTTGGCACACAACACTATTTGGTATATATTATTGTGTTGAAGTGGTTAGAATTGAAATTCATAGTCATATGCTAGAAATCACGTGTTAAGTTGCTATGATAAGGGTTTTAAAGCGTTTTTGCCACTTTTGCGCATAAAGTAGCTCAAACTTGAATTGTTTTGCACGAAACTTGGCACACAACATTATTTGGTATATATTATTATGCTGAAATGGTTAGAATTGAAAATCAAATTCATATGCTAGATATTACATGTCAAGTTCCCATTTTAATGATTTTTAAACGTTTTTACCACTTTTGCGCAAAAGTAGCTCAAACTTGGTTTGTTTTGCGCGAAACTTGGCACACAATACTATTTGGTATATATTATTGTTTTGAAGTGGTTAGAATTGAAAATCAAAGTCATATGCTACAAATTACATGTTAAGTTGCGATATTTAGGGATTTTAAGCGTTTTTGCCAATTTTGCGCATAAAGTAGCTCAAAATTGGATTATTTTGCATGAAATTTGGCACACAACACTATTTGCTATATATCATTGTGTTGAAGTGGTTAGAATTGAAAATCATTGTCATATGCTAGAAACTACGTGTTAAGTTGCGATATTAAGGGTTTTTAAGCGTTTTTGCCACTTTTGCGCATGTAGTAGCTCAAAATTGGATTGTTTTGCACGAAACTTGGCACACAACACTATTTGCTATGTATTATTGTGTTGAAGTGGTTAGAATTGAAAATAATTGTCATATATTAGAAATTACGTGTTAAGTTGCGATTATAAGGGTTTTTAATCGTTTTTGCCACTTTTGCGCTTAAAGAAGCTCAAACTTGGTTTGTTTTGCACGAAACTTGGTACACAACACTATTTGGTATATATTATTGTGTTGAAGTGGTTAGAATTGAAAATCATAGTCATATGCTAGAAATTACGTTTTGAGTTCCTATTTTAAGGGTTTTTAAGTGTTTTTGCCACTTTTGCGCATAAAGTAGTTCAAACTTGGTTTGCTTCGCACAAAACTTGGCGCACAACACAATTTGGTATATATTATTGTGTTGAAGTGGTTGGAATTTAAATTCATAGTCATATGCTAGAAATTACGTGTTAAGTTGCAATTATAAGGGTTTTAAAGCATTTTTCCCACTTTTGCGCATAAAGTAGCTCAAACTTGGATTGTTTTGCACGAAACTTGGCACACAACACTATTCGGTATATATTATTGTGTTGAAGTGGTTAGAATGTAAATTCATAGTCATATGCTAGAAGTTACGTGTTAAGTTGCTATTATAAAGGTTTTAAAGCGTTTTTGCCACTATTGCGCATAAAGTAGCTTAAACTTGGATTGTTTTGCACGAAACTTGGCACACAACATTATTTCGTACATATTATTATGCTGAAGTGGTTAGAATTGAATATCAGAGTCATATGTTAGAAATTACATGTCAAGTTGCGATATTAAAGGTTTTTAAGCGTTTTTGCCACTTTTGCGCATAAAGTAGCTCAAAATTGGATTGTTTTGCACGAAACTTGGCACACAACACTATTTGCTATATATTATTTTGTTGAAGTGGTTAGAAATGATAATCATAGTCATATGTTAGAAATTACGTGTTAAGTTGCGATTATAAGGATTTTTAATCGTTTTTGCCACTTTTGCGCTTAAATAAGCTCAAACTTGATTTGTTTTGCACAAAACTTGGCACACAACACTATTTGGTATATATTATTGTGTTGAAGTGGTTAGAATTGAAAATCACAGTCATATGCTAGAAATTACGCTTTAAGATGCGATTTTAAGGGTTTTTAAGCGCTTTTGCCACTTTTGCGCATAAAGTAGCTCAAAAATGGATTTTTTTTCACGAAACTTGGCATACAACACTATTTGCTATATATTATTGTGTTGAAGTGGCTAGAATTGAAAATCATAGTCATATGTTAGAAATTACGTTTTAATTTGCGATTATAAGGGTTTTTAATCGTTTTTGCCACTGTTGCGCTTAAAGGAGCTCAAACTTGGTTTGTTTTGCACGAAACTTGGCACACAACACTATTTCGTATATATTATTGTTTTGAAGTGGTTAGAATTGAAAATCATAGTCATATGCTAGAAACTACGTGTTAAGTTGCGATATTAAGGGTTTTTAAGCGTTTTTGCCACTTTTGCGCATAAAGTAGCTCAAACTTGGTTTGTTTTGCACGAAACCTTGCACACAACACTATTTTGTATATAGTATTGTGTTGAAGTGGTTAGAATTTGAAATCATAGTGATATGCTAGAAATTACGTGTTATGTTGCGATTTTAAGGGTTATTAAGTGTTTTTGCCACTTTTGCGCATAAAGTAGCTCAAACTTAGTTTGTTTTGCACGAAACTTGGCACACAACATTATTTGGTATATATTATTATGCTGAAATGGTTAGAATTGAAAATCAGAGTAATATGCTATATATTACATGTCAAGTTCCCATTTTAAGGATTTTTAAACGTTTTTTCCACTTTTGCGCAAAAGTAGCTCAAACTTGGTTTGTTTTGCGCGAAACATGGCACACAACAGTATTTGGTATATATTATTGTTTTGAAGTGGTTAGAATTGAAAATCATAGTCATATGCTACAAACTACGTGTTAAGTTGCGATATTAAGGGTTTTTAAGCGTTTTTGCCACTTTTGCGCATACAGTAGCTCAAAAATGGATTTTTTTGCACGAAACTTGGCACACAACACTATTTGCTATATATTATTGTGCTGAAGTGGTTAGAATTGAAAATCATAGTCATATGTTAGAAATTACGTTTTAATTTGCGATTATAAGGGTTTTTAATCGTTTTTGCCACTGTTGCGCTTAAAGGAGCTCAAACTTGGTTTGTTTTGCACGAAACTTGGCACACAACACTATTTCGTATATATTATTGTTTTGAAGTGGTTAGAAATGATAATCATAGTCATATGTTAGAAATTACGTGTTAAGTTGCGATTATAAGGATTTTTAATCGTTTTTGCCACTTTTGCGCATAAAGTAGCTCAAACTTGGTTTGTTTTGCACGAAACCTTGCACACAACACTATTTTGTATATAGTATTGTGTTGAAGGGGTTAGAATTTAAAATCATAGTGATATGCTAGAAATTACGTGTTATGTTGCAATTTTAAGGGTTATTAGGTGTTTTTGCCACTTTTGCGCATAAAGTAGCTCAAACTTGGTTTGTTTTGCACGAAACTTGGCACACAACATTATTTGGTATATATTATTATGCTGAAATGGTTAGAATTGAAAATCAGAGTAATATGCTATATATTACATGTCAAGTTCCCATTTTAAGGATTTTTAAACGTTTTTTCCACTTTTGCGCAAAAGTAGCTCAAACTTGGTTTGTTTTGCGCGAAACATGGCACACAACAGTATTTGGTATATATTATTGTTTTGAAGTGGTTAGAATTGAAAATCATAGTCATATGCTACAAACTACGTGTTAAGTTGCGATATTAAGGGTTTTTAAGCGTTTTTGCCACTTTTGCGCATAAAGTAGCTCAAAAATGGATTTTTTTGCACGAAACTTGGCACACAACACTATTTGCTATATATTATTGTGTTGAAGTGGTTAGAATTGAAAATCATAGTCATATGTTAGAAATTACATTTTAATTTGCGATTATAAGGGTTTTTAATCGTTTTTGCCACTGTTGCGCTTAAAGGAGCTCAAACTTGGTTTGTTTTGCACGAAACTTGGCACACAACACTATTTCGTATATATTATTGTTTTGAAGTGGTTAGAATTGAAAATTATAGTCATATGCTAGAAACTACGTGTTAAGTTGCGATATTAAGGGTTTTTAAGCGTTTTTGCCACTTTTGCGCATAAAGTAGCTCAAACTTGGTTTGTTTTGCACGAAACCTTGCACACAACACTATTTTGTATATAGTATTGTGTTGAAGTGGTTAGAATTTAAAATCATAGTGATATGCTAGAAATTACGTGTTATGTTGCGATTTTAAGGGTTATTAAGTGTTTTTGCCACTTTTTCGCAAAAAGTAGCTCAAACTTGGTTTGTTTTGCACGAAACTTGGCACACAACATTATTTGGTATATATTATTATGCTGAAATGGTTAGAATTGAAAATCAGAGTAATATGCTATATATTACATGTCAAGTTCCCATTTTAAGGATTTTTAAACGTTTTTTCCACTTTTGCGCAAAAGTAGCTCAAACTTGGTTTGTTTTGCGCGAAACATGGCACACAACAGTATTTGGTATATATTATTGTTTTGAAGTGGTTAGAATTGAAAATCATAGTCATATGCTACAAACTACGTGTTAAGTTGCGATATTTAGGGTTTTTAAGCGTTTTTGCCACTTTTGCGCATAAAGTAGCTCAAAATTGGATTATTTTGCATGAAATTTGGCACACAACACTATTTGCTATATATCATTGTGTTGAAGTGGTTAGAATTGAAAATCATAGTCATATGCTAGAAACTACGTGTTAAGTTGCGATATTAAGGGTTTTTAAGCGTTTTTGCCACTTTTGCGCATGTAGTAGCTCAAAATTGGATTGTTTTGCACGAAACTTGGCACTCAACACTATTCGCTATATATTATTGTGTTGAAGTGGTTAGAATTGAAAATCATTGTCATATATTAGAAATTACGTGTTAAGTTGCGATTATAAGGGTTTTTAATCGTTTTTGCCACTTTTGCGCTTAAAGAAGCTCAAACTTGGTTTGTTTTGCACGAAACTTGGTACACAACACTATTTGGTATATATTATTGTGTTGAAGTGGTTAGAATTGAAAATCATAGTCATATGCTTGAAGTTACGTTTTGAGTTCCTATTTTAAGGGTTTTTAAGTGTTTTTGCCACTTTTGCGCATAAAGTAGTTCAACCTTGGTTTGCTTCGCACGAAACTTGGCGCACAACACAATTTGGTATATATTATTGTGTTGAAGTGGTTGGAATTTAAATTCATAGTCATATGCTAGAAATTACGTGTTATGTTGCAATTATAAGGGTTTTAAAGCATTTTTCCCACTTTTGCGCATGAGGTAGCTCAAACTTGGATTGTTTTGCACGAAACTTGGCACACAACACTATTCGGTATATATTATTGTGTTGAAGTGGTTAGAATGTAAATTCATAGTCATATGCTAGAAGTTACGTGTTAAGTTGCTATTATAAAGGTTTTAAAGCGTTTTTGCCACTTTTGCGCATAAAGTAGCTTAAGCTTGGATTGTTTTGCACGAAACTTGGCACACAACATTATTTGGTACATATTATTATGCTGAAGTGGTTAGAATTGAATATCAGAGTCATATGTTAAAAATAACATGTCAAGTTGCGATATTAAGGGTTTTTAAGCGTATTTGCCACTTTGGCGCATAAAGTAGCTCAAAATTGGATTGTTTTGCACGAAACTTGGCACACAACACTATTTGCTATATTTTATTTTGTTGAAGTGGTTAGAAATGATAATCATAGTCATATGTTAGAAATTACGTGTTAAGTTGCGATTATAAGGATTTTTAATCGTTTTTGCCACTTTTGCGCTTAAATAAGCTCAAACTTGATTTGTTTTGCACAAAACTTGGCACACAACACTATTTGGTATATATTATTGTGTTGAAGTGGTTAGAATTGAAAATCACAGTCATATGCTAGATATTACGCTTTAAGATGCGATTTTAAGGGTTTTTAAGCGCTTTTGCCACTTTTGCGCATAAAGTAGCTCAAAATTGGATTTTTTTGCACATAACTTGGCACACAACACTATTTGCTATATATTATTGTGTTGAAGTGGTTAGAATTGAAAATCATAGTCATATGTTAGAAATTACGTTTTAATTTGCGATTATAAGGGTTTTTAATCGTTTTTGCCACTGTTGCGCTTAAAGGAGCTCAAACTTGGTTTGTTTTGCACGAAACTTGGCACACAACACTATTTCGTATATATTATTGTTTTGAAGTGGTTAGAATTGAAAATCATAGTCATATGCTAGAAACTACGTGTTAAGTTGCGATATTAAGGGTTTTTAAGCGTTTTTGCCACTTTTGCGCATAAAGTAGCTCAAACTTGGTTTGTTTTGCACGAAACCTTGCACACACACTATTTGGTATATAGTATTGTGTTGAAGTGGTTAGAATTTAAAATCATAGTGATATGTTAGAAATTACTTAATATGTTGCGATTTTAAGGGTTATTAAATGTTTTTGCCACTTTTGCGCATAAAGTAGCTCAAACTTGGTTTGTTTTGCACGAAACTTGGCACACAACATTATTTGGTATATATTATTATGCTGAAATGGTTAGAATTGAAAATCAGAGTAATATGCTTGATATTACATGTCAAGTTCCCATTTTAAGGATTTTTAAACGTTTTTTCCACTTTTGCGCAAAAGTAGCTCAAACTTGGTTTGTTTTGCGCGATACTTGGCACACAACACTATTTGGTATATATTATTGTTTTGAAGTGGTTAGAATTGAAAATCATAGTCATATGCTACAAACTACGTGTTAAGTTGCGATATTTAGGGTTTTTAAGCGTGTTTGCCACTTTTGCGCATAAAGTAGCTCAAAATTGGATTGTTTTGCACGAAACTTGGCACTCAACACTATTTGCTATATATTATTGTGTTGAAGTGGTTAGAATTGAAAATCATTGTCATATATTAGAAATTACGTGTTAAGTTGCGATTATAAGGGTTTTTAATCGTTTTTGCCACTTTTGCGCTTAAAGAAGCTCAAACTTGGTTTGTTTTGCACGAAACTTGGTACACAACACTATTTGGTATATATTATTGTGTTGAAGTGGTTAGAATTGAAAATCATAGTCATATGCTAGAAATTACGTTTTGAGTTCCTATTTTAAGGGTTTTTAAGTGTTTTTGCCACTTTTGCGCATAAAGTAGTTCAAACTTGGTTTGCTTCGCACGAAACTTGGCGCACAACACAATTTGGTATATATTATTGTGTTGAAGGGGTTAGAATTTAAATTCATAGTCATATGCTAGAAATTACGTGTTAAGTTGCAATTATAAGGGTTTTAAAGCATTTTTCCCACTTTTGCGCATAAAGTAGCTCAAACTTGGATTGTTTTGCACGAAACTTGGCACACAACACTATTCGGTATATATTATTGTGTTGAAGTGGTTAGAATGTAAATTCATAGTCATATGCTAGAAGTTACGTGTTAAGTTGCTATTATAAAGGTTTTAAAGCGTTTTTGCCACTTTTGCGCATAAAGTAGCTTAAACTTTGATTGTTTTGCACGAAACTTGGCACACAACATTATTTGGTACATATTATTATGCTGAAGTGGTTAGAATTGAATATCAGAGTCATATGTTAGAAATTACATGTCAAGTTGCGATATTAAGGGTTTTTAAGCGTTTTTGCCACTTTTGCGCATAAAGTAGCTCAAAATTGGATTGTTTTGCACGAAACTTGGCACACAACACTATTTGCTATATATTATTTTGTTGAAGTGGTTAGAAATGATAATCATAGTCATATGTTAGAAATTACGTGTTAAGTTGCGATTATAAGGATTTTTAATCGTTTTTGCCACTTTTGCGCTTAAATAAGCTCAAACTTGATTTGTTTTGCACAAAACTTGGCACACAACACTATTTGGTATATATTATTGTGTTGAAGTGGTTAGAATTGAAAATCACAGTCATATGCTAGATATTACGCTTTAAGATGCGATTTTAAGGGTTTTTAAGCGCTTTTGCCACTTTTGCGCATAAAGTAGCTCAAAATTGGATTTTTTTGCACATAACTTGGCACACAACACTATTTGCTATATATTATTGTGTTGAAGTGGTTAGAATTGAAAATCATAGTCATATGTTAGAAATTACGTTTTAATTTGCGATTATAAGGGTTTTTAATCGTTTTTGCCACTGTTGCGCTTAAAGGAGCTCAAACTTGGTTTGTTTTGCACGAAACTTGGCACACAACACTATTTCATATATATTATTGTTTTGAAGTGGTTAGAATTGAAAATCATAGTCATATGCTAGAAACTACGTGTTAAGTTGCGATATTAAGGGTTTTTAAGCGTTTTTGCCACTTTTGCGCATAAAGTAGCTCAAACTTGGTTTGTTTTGCACGAAACCTTGCACACACACTATTTGGTATATAGTATTGTGTTGAAGTGGTTAGAATTTAAAATCATAGTGATATGTTAGAAATTACTTAATATGTTGCGATTTTAAGGGTTATTAAATGTTTTTGCCACTTTTGCGCATAAAGTAGCTCAAACTTGGTTTGTTTTGCACGAAACTTGGCACACAACATTATTTGGTATATATTATTATGCTGAAATGGTTAGAATTGAAAATCAGAGTAATATGCTTGATATTACATGTCAAGTTCCCATTTTAAGGATTTTTAAACGTTTTTTCCACTTTTGCGCAAAAGTAGCTCAAACTTGGTTTGTTTTGCGCGATACTTGGCACACAACACTATTTGGTATATATTATTGTTTTGAAGTGGTTAGAATTGAAAATCATAGTCATATGCTACAAACTACGTGTTAAGTTGCGATATTTAGGGTTTTTAAGCGTGTTTGCCACTTTTGCGCATAAAGTAGCTCAAAATTGGATTGTTTTGCACGAAACTTGGCACTCAACACTATTTGCTATATATTATTGTGTTGAAGTGGTTAGAATTGAAAATCATTGTCATATATTAGAAATTACGTGTTAAGTTGCGATTATAAGGGTTTTTAATCGTTTTTGCCACTTTTGCGCTTAAAGAAGCTCAAACTTGGTTTGTTTTGCACGAAACTTGGTACACAACACTATTTGGTATATATTATTGTGTTGAAGTGGTTAGAATTGAAAATCATAGTCATATGCTAGAAATTACGTTTTGAGTTCCTATTTTAAGGGTTTTTAAGTGTTTTTGCCACTTTTGCGCATAAAGTAGTTCAAACTTGGTTTGCTTCGCACGAAACTTGGCGCACAACACAATTTGGTATATATTATTGTGTTGAAGGGGTTGGAATTTAAATTCATAGTCATATGCTAGAAATTACGTGTTAAGTTGCAATTATAAGGGTTTTAAAGCATTTTTCCCACTTTTGCGCATAAAGTAGCTCAAACTTGGATTGTTTTGCACGAAACTTGGCACACAACACTATTCGGTATATATTATTGTGTTGAAGTGGTTAGAATGTAAATTCATAGTCATATGCTAGAAGTTACGTGTTAAGTTGCTATTATAAAGGTTTTAAAGCGTTTTTGCCACTTTTGCGCATAAAGTAGCTTAAACTTGGATTGTTTTGCACGAAACTTGGCACACAACATTATTTGGTACATATTATTATGCTGAAGTGGTTAGAATTGAATATCAGAGTCATATGTTAGAAATTACATGTCAAGTTGCGATATTAAGGGTTTTTAAGCGTTTTTGCCACTTTTGCGCATAAAGTAGCTCAAAATTGGATTGTTTTGCACGAAACTTGGCACACAACACTATTTGCTATATATTATTTTGTTGAAGTGGTTAGAAATGATAATCATAGTCATATGTTAGAAATTACGTGTTAAGTTGCGATTATAAGGATTTTTAATCGTTTTTGCCACTTTTGCGCTTAAATAAGCTCAAACTTGATTTGTTTTGCACAAAACTTGGCACACAACACTATTTGGTATATATTGTTGTGTTGAAGTGCTTAGAATTGAAAATCACAGTCATATGCTAGATATTACGCTTTAAGATGCGATTTTAAGGGTTTTTAAGCGCTTTTGCCACTTTTGCGCATAAAGTAGCTCAAAATTGGATTTTTTTGCACATAACTTGGCACACAACACTATTTGCTATATATTATTGTGTTGAAGTGGTTAGAATTGAAAATCATAGTCATATGTTAGAAATTACGTTTTAATTTGCGATTATAAGGGTTTTTAATCGTTTTTGCCACTGTTGCGCTTAAAGGAGCTCAAACTTGGTTTGTTTTGCACGAAACTTGGCACACAACACTATTTCGTATATATTATTGTTTTGAAGTGGTTAGAATTGAAAATCATAGTCATATGCTAGAAACTACGTGTTAAGTTGCGATATTAAGGGTTTTTAAGCGTTTTTGCCACTTTTGCGCATAAAGTAGCTCAAACTTGGTTTGTTTTGCACGAAACCTTGCACACAACACTATTTGGTATATAGTATTGTGTTGAAGTGGTTAGAATTTAAAATCATAGTGATATGCTAGAAATTACGTGTTATGTTGCGATTTTAATGGTTATTAAGTGTTTTTGCCACTTTTGCGCATAAAGTAGCTAAAACTTGGTTTGTTTTGCACGAAACTTGGCACACAACATTATTTGGTATATATTATTATGCTGAAATGGTTAGAATTTAAAATCAGAGTAATATGCTTGATATTACATGTCAAGTTCCCATTTTAAGGATTTTTAAACGTTTTTTTCCACTTTTGCGCAAAAGTAGCTCAAACTTGGTTTGTTTTGCGCGAAACTTGGCACACAACACTATTTGGTATATATTATTGTTTTGAAGTGGTTAGAATTGAAAATCATAGTCATATGCTACAAACTACGTGTTAAGTTGCGTTATTAAGGGTTTTTAAGCGTTTTTGCCACTTTTGTGCATAAAGTAGCTCAAAATTGGATTATTTTGCATGAAATTTGGCACACAACACTATTTGCTATATATCATTGTGTTGAAGTGGTTAGAATTTAAAATCATAGTCATATGTTAGAAATTACGTGTTAAGTTGCGATTATAAGGGTTTTTAATCGTTTTTGCCACTTTTGCGCATGTAGTAGCTCAAAATTGGATTGTTTTGCACGAAACTTGGCACTCAACACTATTTGGTATATAGTATTGTGTTGAAGTGGTTAGAATTTAAAATCATAGTGGTATGTTAGAAATTACTTAATATGTTGCGATTTTAAGGGTTATTAGGTGTTTTTTCCACTTTTGCGCAAAAGTAGCTCAAACTTGGTTTGTTTTGCGCGAAACTTGGCACACAACACTATTTGGTATATATTATTGTTTTGAAGTGGTTAGAATTGAAAATCATAGTCATATGCTACAAACTACGTGTTAAGTTGCGATATTTAGGGTTTTTAAGCGTGTTTGCCACTTTTGCGCATAAAGTAGCTCAAAATTGGATTATTTTGCATGAAATTTGGCACACAACACTATTTGCTATATATCATTGTGTTGAAGTGGTTAGAATTGAAAATCATAGTCATATGCTAGAAACTACGTGTTAAGTTGCGATATTAAGGGTTTTTAAGCGTTTTTGCCACTTTTGCACATGTAGTAGCTCAAAATTGGATTGTTTTGCACGAAACTTGGCACTCAACACTATTTGCTATATATTATTGTGTTGAAGTGGTTAGAATTGAAAATCATTGTCATATATTAGAAATTACGTGTTAAGTTGCGATTATAAGGGTTTTTAATCGTTTTTGCCACTTTTGCGCTTAAAGAAGCTCAAACTTGGTTTGTTTTGCACGAAACTTGGTACACAACACTATTTGGTATATATTATTGTGTTGAAGTGGTTAGAATTGAAAATCATAGTCATATGCTAGAAATTACGTTTTGAGTTCCTATTTTAAGGGTTTTTAAGTGTTTTTGCCACTTTTGCGCATAAAGTAGTTCAAACTTGGTTTGCTTCGCACGAAACTTGGCGCACAACACAATTTGGTATATATTATTGTGTTGAAGTGGTTGGAATTTAAATTCATAGTCATATGCTAGAAATTACGTGTTATGTTGCAATTATAAGGGTTTTAAAGCATTTTTCCCACTTTTGCGCATAAGGTAGCTCAAACTTGGATTGTTTTGCACGAAACTTGGCACACAACACTATTCGGTATATATTATTGTGTTGAAGTGGTTAGAATGTAAATTCATAGTCATATGCTAGAAGTTACGTGTTAAGTTGCTATTATAAAGGTTTTAAAGCGTTTTTGCCACTTTTGCGCATAAAGTAGCTTAAACTTGGATTGTTTTGCACGAAACTTGGCACACAACATTATTTGGTACATATTATTATGCTGAAGTGGTTAGAATTGAATATCAGAGTCATATGTTAGAAATTACATGTCAAGTTGCGATATTAAGGGTTTTTTAGCGTTTTTTGCCACTTTTGCGCATAAAGTAGCTCAAAATTGGATTGTTTTGCACGAAACTTGGCACACAACACTATTTGCTATATATTATTTTGTTGAAGTGGTTAGAAATGATAATCATAGTCATATGTTAGAAATTACGTGTTAAGTTGCGATTATAAGGATTTTTTAATCGTTTTTGCCACTTTTGCGCTTAAATAAGCTCAAACTTGATTTGTTTTGCACAAAACTTGGCACACAACACTATTTGGTATATATTGTTGTGTTGAAGTGCTTAGAATTGAAAATCACAGTCATATGCTAGATATTACGCTTTAAGATGCGATTTTAAGGGTTTTTAAGCGCTTTTGCCACTTTTGCGCATAAAGTAGCTCAAAATTGGATTTTTTTGCACATAACTTGGCACACAACACTATTTGCTATATATTATTGTGTTGAAGTGGTTAGAATTGAAAATCATAGTCATATGTTAGAAATTACGTTTTAATTAGCGATTATAAGGGTTTTTAATCGTTCTTGCCACTATTGCGCTTAAAGGAGCTCAAACTTGGTTCGTTTTGCACGAAACTTGGCACACAACACTATTTCGTATATATTATTGTTTTGAAGTGGTTAGAATTGAAAATCATAGTCATATGCTAGAAACTACGTGTTAAGTTGCGATATTAAGGGTTTTTAAACGTTTTTGCCACTTTTGCGCATAAAGTAGCTCAAACTTGGTTTGTTTTGCACGAAACCTTGCACACACACTATTTGGTATATAGTATTGTGTTGAAGTGGTTAGAATTTAAAATCATAGTGATATGCTAGAAATTACTTAATATGTTGCGATTTTAAGGGTTATTAAGTGTTTTTGCCACTTTTGCGCATAAAGTAGCTCAAACTTGGTTTGTTTTGCACGAAACTTGGCACACAACATTATTTGGTATATATTATTATGCTGAAATGTTTAGACTTGAAAATCAGAGTAATATGCTTGATATTACATGTCAAGTTCCCATTTTAAGGATTTTTAAACGTTTTTTCCACTTTTGCGCAAAAGTAGCTCAAACTTGGTTTGTTTTACGCGAAACTTGGCACACAACACTATTTGGTATATATTATTGTTTTGAAGTGGTTAGAATTGAAAATCATAGTCATATGCTACAAACTACGTGTTAAGTTGTGATATTTAGGGTTTTTAAGCGTTTTTGCCACTTTTGCGCATAAAGTAGCTCAAAATTGGATTATTTTGCATGAAATTTGGCACACAACACTATTTGCTATATATCATTGTGTTGAAGTGGTTAGAATTGAAAATCATAGTCATATGTTAGAAATTACGTGTTAAGTTGCAATTATAAGGGTTTTTAATCGTTTTTGCCACTTTTGCGCTTAAACAAGCTAAAACTTGGTTTGTTTTGCACGAAACTTGGCACACAACACAATTCGGTATATATTATTGTGTTAAAGTGGTTAGAATTTAAATTCATAGTCATATGCTAGAAATCACGTGTTAAGTTGCTATTATAAGGGTTTTAAAGCGTTTATGCCACTTTTGCGCATAAAGTAGCTCAAACTTGGATTGTTTTGCACGAAACTTGGCACACAACATTATTTGGTATATATTATTATGCTGAAATGGTTAGAATTGAAAATCAGAGTCATATGCTTGATATTACATGTCAAGTTCCCATTTTAAGGATTTTTAAACGTTTTTGCCACTTTTACGCAAAAGTAGCTCAAACTTGGTTTGTTTTGCGCGAAACTTGGCACACAACACTATTTGGTATATATTATTGTTTTCAAGTGGTTAGAATTGTAAATCATAGTCATATGCTAGAAACTACGTGTTAAGTTGCGATATTAAGGGTTTTTTAAGCGTTTTTGCCACTTTTGCGCATAAAGTAGCTCAAAATTGGATTGTTTTGCATGAAATTTGGCACACAACACTCTTTGCTATATATCATTGTGTTGAATTGGTTAGAATTGAAAATCATACTCATATGTTAGAAATTACGTGTTAAGTTGCAATTATAAGGGTTTTTAATCGTTTTTGCCACTTTTGCGCTCAAAGAAGCCAAAACTTGGTTTGTTTTTCACGAAACTTGGCACACAACAGTATTTGGTATATATTATTGTGTTGAAGTGGTTAGAATTGAAAATCAAAGTCATATGTTTAGAATTACTTGTTAAGTTGCGATTTTAAGGGTTTTTAAGCGTTTTTGCCACTTTTGCGCATAAAGTAGCTCAAACTTGGTTTGTTTTGCACGAAACTTGGCACACAACACTATTCGAAATATATTAATGTGTTGAAGTGGTTAGAATTTAAATTGATAGTCATATGCTATAAATTACGTGTTAAGTTGCTATTATAAGGGTTTTAAAGCGTTTTTGCCACTTTTGCGCATAAAGTAGCTCAAACATGGATTGTTTTGCATGAAACTTGGCACACAACATTATTTGGTACATATTATTATGCTGAAGTGGTTCGAATTGAAAATCAGAGTCATATGCTAGAAATTACATGTAAAGTTCCCATTTTAAGGATTTTTAAACGTTTTTGCTACTTTTGCACAAAAGTAGCGCAAACTAGGTTTGTTTGCGCGAAACTTGGCACACAACACTATTTGGTATATATTATTGTTTTGAAGTGGTTAGAATTGAAAATCATAGTCATATGCTAGAAACTACGTGTTAAGTTACGATATTATGGCTTTTTAAGCGTTTTTGCCACTTTTGCTCATAAAGTAGCTCAAACTTGGATTGTTTTGCACGAAACCTTGCACACAACACTATTAGGTATATATTATTGTGTTGAAGTGGGTAGAATTGAAAATCATAGTCATATGCTACAAATTACGTGTTAAGTTGCGATTTTAAGGGTTTTTAAACGTTTTTGCCACTTTTGCCCATAAAGTAGCTCAAACTTTGTTTGTTTTGCACGAAACTTGGCACACAACACAATTCGGTATATATTATTGTGTTAAAGTGGTTAGATCTTAAATTCATAGTCATATGCTAGAAATCACGTGTTAAGTTGCTATTATAAGGGTTTTAATGCGTTTATGCCACTTTTGCGCATAAAGTAGCTCAAACTTGGATTGTTTTGCACGAAACTTGGCACACAACATTATTTGGTATATATTATTATGCTGAAATGGTTTAGAATTGAAAATCAGAGTCATATGCTTGATATTACATGTCAAGTTCCCATTTTAAGGATTTTTAAACGTTTTTGCCACTTTTACGCAAAAGTAGCTCAAACTTGGTTTGTTTTGCGCGAAACTTGGCACACAACACTATTTGGTATATATTATTGTTTTCAAGTGGTTAGAATTGTAAATCATAGTCATATGCTAGAAACTACGTGTTAAGTTGCGATATTAAGGGTTTTTAAGCGTTTTTGCCACTTTTGCGCATAAAGTAGCTCAAAATTGGATTGTTTTGCATGAAATTTGGCACACAACACTCTTTGCTATATATCATTGTGTTGAATTGGTTAGAATTGAAAATCATAGTCATATGTTAGAAATTACGTGTTAAGTTGCAATTATAAGGGTCTTTAATCGTTTTTGCCACTTTTGCGCTCAAAGAAGCTAAAACTTGGTTCATTTTTCACGAAACTTGGCACACAACAGTATTTGGTATATATTATTGTGTTGAAGTGGTTAGAATTGAAAATCAAAGTCATATGTTAGAAATTACTTGTTAAGTTGCGATTTTAAGGGTTTTTAAGCGTTTTTGCCACTTTTGCGCATAAAGTAGCTCAAACTTGGTTTGTTTTGCACGAAACTTGGCACACAACACTATTCGAAATATATTAATGTGTTGAAGTGGTTAGAATTTAAATTGATAGTCATATGCTATAAATTACGTGTTAAGTTGCTATTATAAGGGTTTTAAAGCGTTTTTGCCACTTTTGCGCATAAAGTAGCTCAAACATGGATTGTTTTGCATGAAACTTGGCACACAACATTATTTGGTACATATTATTATGCTGAAGTGGTTCGAATTGAAAATCAGAGTCATATGCTAGAAATTACATGTAAAGTTCCCATTTTAAGGATTTTTAAACGTTTTTGCTACTTTTGCACAAAAGTAGCGCAAACTAGGTTTGTTTTGCGCGAAACTTGGCACACAACACTATTTGGTATATATTATTGTTTTGAAGTGGTTAGAATTGAAAATCATAGTCATATGCTAGAAACTACGTGTTAAGTTACGATATTAAGGCTTTTTAGGCGTTTTTGCCACTTTTGCTCATAAAGTAGCTCAAACTTGGATTGTTTTGCACGAAACCTTGCACACAACACTATTAGGTATATATTATTGTGTTTGAAGTGGTTAGAACTGAAAATCATAGTCATATGCTACAAATTACGTGTTAAGTTGCGATTTTAAGGGTTTTTAAGCGTTTTTGCCACTTTTGCCCATAAAGTAGCTCAAACTTTGTTTGTTTTGCACGAAACTTGGCACACAACACAATTCGGTATATATTATTGTGTTGAAATTACGTGTTATGTTGCTATTATAAGGGTTTTAAAGCGTTTATGCCACTTTTGCGCATAAAGTAGCTCAAACTTGGATTGTTTTGCACGAAACTTGGCACACAACATTATTTGGTATATATTATTATGCTGAAATGGTTAGAATTGAAAATCAGAGTCATATGCTTGATATTACATGTCAAGTTCCCATTTTAAGGATTTTTAAACGTTTTTGCCACTTTTACGCAAAAGTAGCTCAAACTTGGTTTGTTTTGCGCGAAACTTGGCACACAACACTATTTGGTATATATTATTGTTTTCAAGTGGTTAGAATTGTAAATCATAGTCATATGCTAGAAACTACGTGTTAAGTTGCGATATTAAGGGTTTTTAAGCGTTTTTGCCACTTTTGCGCATAAAGTAGCTCAAAATTGGATTGTTTTGCATGAAATTTGGCACACAACACTCTTTGCTATATATCATTGTGTTGAATTGGTTAGAATTGAAAATCATAGTCATATGTTAGAAATTACGTGTTAAGTTGCAATTATAAGGGTTTTTAATCGTTTTTGCCACTTTTGCGCTTAAAGAAGCTGCGCTTAAAGAAGCTCAAACTTGGTTTGTTTGGCACGAAACATGGCACACAACACTATTTGGTATATATTATTGTGTTGAAGTTGTTAGAATTGAAAATCATAGTCATATGTTAGAAATTACTTGTTAAGTTGCGATTTTAAGAGTTTTTAAAGCGTTTTTTGCCACTTTTGCGCATAAAGTAGCTTAAACTTGGTTTGTTTTGCACGAAACTTGGCACACAACACTATTCGGAATATATTATTGTGTTGAAGTGGTTAGAATTTAAATTGATAGTCATATGCTATAAATTACATGTTAAGTTGCTATTATAAGGGTTTTAAAGCGTTTTTGCCACTTTTGCGCATAAAGTAGCTCAAAAATGGATTGTTTTGCATGAAACTTGGCACACAACATTATTTGGTACATATTATTATGCTGATGTGGTTCGAATTGAAAATCAGAGTCATATGCTAGAAATTACATGTAAAGTTCCCATTTTATGGATTTTTAAACGTTTTTGCTACTTTTGCACAAAAGTAGCGCAAACTAGGTTTGTTTTGCGCGAAACACGGCACACAACACTATTTGGAATATATTATTATTTTGAAGTGGTTAGAATTGAAAATCATAGTCATATGCTAGAAACTACGTGTTAAGTTGCGATATTAAGGGTTTTTAAGCGTTTTTGCCACTTTTGCGCATAAAGTAGCTCAAACTTGGTTTGTTTTGCACGAAACCTTGCACACAACACTATTTTGTATATGGTATTGTGTTGAAGTGGTTAGAATTTAAAATCATAGTGATATGCTAGAAATTACGTGTTATATTGCGATTTTAAGGGTTATTAGGTGTTTTTGCCACTTTTGCGCATAAAGTAGCTCAAACTTGGTTTGTTTTGCACGAAACTTGGCACACAACATTATTTGGTATATATTATTATGCTGAAATGGTTAGAATTGAAAATCAGAGTAATATGCTATATATTACATGTCAAGTTCCCATTTTAAGGATTTTTAAACGTTTTTTTCCACTTTTGCGCAAAAGTAGCTCAAACTTGGTTTGTTTTGCGCGAAACATGGCACACAACAGTATTTGGTATATATTATTGTTTTGAAGTGGTTAGAATTGAAAATCATAGTCATATGCTACAAACTACGTGTTAAGTTGCGATATTAAGGGTTTTTAAGCGTTTTTTGCCACTTTTGCGCATAAAGTAGCTCAAAAATGGATTTTTTTGCACGAAACTTGGCACACAACACTATTTGCTATATATTATTGTGTTGAAGTGGTTAGAATTGAAAATCATAGTCATATGTTAGAAATTACGTTTTAATTTGCGATTATAAGGGTTTTTAATCGTTTTTGCCACTGTTGCGCTTAAAGGAGCTCAAACTTGGTTTGTTTTGCACGAAACTTGGCACACAACACTATTTCGTATATATTATTGTTTTGAAGTGGTTAGAATTGAAAATCATAGTCATATGCTAGAAACTACGTGTTAAGTTGCGATATTAAGGGTTTTTAAGCGTTTTTTGCCACTTTTGCGCATAAAGTAGCTCAAACTTGGTTTGTTTTGCACGAAACCTTGCACACAACACTATTTTGTATATAGTATTGTGTTGAAGTGGTTAGAATTTAAAATCATAGTGATATGCTAGAAATTACGTGTTATGTTGCGATTTTAAGGGTTATTAAGTGTTTTTGTCACTTTTGCGCATAAAGTAGCTCAAACTTGGTTTGTTTTGCACGAAACTTGGCACACAACATTATTTGGTATATATTATTATGCTGAAATGGTTAGAATTGAAAATCAGAGTAATATGCTATATATTACATGTCAAGTTCCCATTTTAAGGATTTTTAAACGTTTTTTCCACTTTTTGCGCAAAAGTAGCTCAAACTTGGTTTGTTTTGCGCGAAACATGGCACACAACAGTATTTGGTATATATTATTGTTTTGAAGTGGTTAGAATTGAAAATCATAGTCATATGCTACAAACTACGTGTTAAGTTGCGATATTAAGGGTTTTTAAGCGTTTTTTGCCACTTTTGCGCATAAAGTAGCTCAAAAATGGCTTTTTTTTGCACGAAACTTGGCACACAACACTATTTGCTATATATTATTGTGTTGAAGTGGTTAGAATTGAAAATCATAGTCATATGTTAGAAATTACGTTTTAATTTGCGATTATAAGGGTTTTTAATCGTTTTTTTGCCACTGTTGCGCTTAAAGGAGCTCAAACTTGGTTTGTTTTGCACGAAACTTGGCACACAACACTATTTCGTATATATTATTGTTTTGAAGTGGTTAGAATTGAAAATCATAGTCATATGCTAGAAACTACGTGTTAAGTTGCGATATTAAGGGTTTTTAAGCGTTTTTTGCCACTTTTGCGCATAAAGTAGCTCAAACTTGGTTTGTTTTGCACGAAACCTTGCACACAACACTATTTTGTATATAGTATTGTGTTGAAGTGGTTAGAATTTAAAATCATAGTGATATGCTAGAAATTACGTGTTATGTTGCGATTTTAAGGGTTATTAAGTGTTTTTGTCACTTTTGCGCATAAAGTAGCTCAAACTTGGTTTGTTTTGCACGAAACTTGGCACACAACATTATTTGGTATATATTATTATGCTGAAATGGTTAGAATTGAAAATCAGAGTAATATGCTATATATTACATGTCAAGTTCCCATTTTAAGGATTTTTAAACGTTTTTTCCACTTTTGCGCAAAAGTAGCTCAAACTTGGTTTGTTTTGCGCGAAACATGGCACACAACAGTATTTGGTATATATTATTGTTTTGAAGTGGTTAGAATTGAAAATCATAGTCATATGCTACAAACTACGTGTTAAGTTGCGATATTAAGGGTTTTTAAGCGTTTTTGCCACTTTTTGCGCATAAAGTAGCTCAAAAATGGATTTTTTTTGCACGAAACTTGGCACACAACACTATTTGCTATATATTATTGTGTTGAAGTGGTTAGAATTGAAAATCATAGTCATATGTTAGAAATTACGTTTTAATTTGCGATTATAAGGGTTTTTAATCGTTTTTGCCACTGTTGCGCTTAAAGGAGCTCAAACTTGGTTTGTTTTGCACGAAACTTGGCACACAACACTATTTCGTATATATTATTGTTTTGAAGTGGTTAGAATTGAAAATCATAGTCATATGCCAGAAAACTACGTGTTAAGTTGCGATATTAAGGGTTTTTAAGCGTTTTTTGCCACTTTTTGCGCATAAAGTAGCTCAAACTTGGTTTGTTTCGCACGAAACCTTGCACACAACACTATTTTGTATATAGTATTGTGTTGAAGTGGTTAGAATTTAAAATCATAGTGATATGCTAGAAATTACGTGTTATGTTGCGATTTTAAGGGTTATTAAGTGTTTTTTGCCACTTTTGCGCATAAAGTAGCTCAAACTTGGTTTGTTTTGCACGAAACTTGGCACACAACATTATTTGGTATATATTATTATGCTGAAATGGTTAGAATTGAAAATCAGAGTAATATGCTATATATTACATGTCAAGTTCCCATTTTAAGGATTTTTAAACGTTTTTTCCACTTTTGCGCAAAAGTAGCTCAAACTTGGTTTGTTTTGCGCGAAACATGGCACACAACAGTATTTGGTATATATTATTGTTTTGAAGTGGTTAGAATTGAAAATCATAGTCATATGCTACAAACTACGTGTTAAGTTGCGATATTAAGGGTTTTTAAGCGTTTTTGCCACTTTTTGCGCATAAAGTAGCTCAAAAATGGATTTTTTTGCACGAAACTTGGCACACAACACTATTTGCTATATATTATTGTGTTGAAGTGGTTAGAATTGAAAATCATAGTCATATGTTAGAAATTACGTTTTAATTTGCGATTATAAGGGTTTTTTAATCGTTTTTGCCACTGTTGCGCTTAAAGGAGCTCAAACTTGGTTTGTTTTGCACGAAACTTGGCACACAACACTATTTCGTATATATTATTGTTTTGAAGTGGTTAGAATTGAAAATCATAGTCATATGCTAGAAACTACGTGTTAAGTTGCGATATTAAGGGTTTTTAAGCGTTTTTTGCCACTTTTGCGCATAAAGTAGCTCAAACTTGGTTTGTTTTGCACGAAACCTTGCACACAACACTATTTTGTATATAGTATTGTGTTGAAGTGGTTAGAATTTAAAATCATAGTGATATGCTAGAAATTACGTGTTATGTTGCGATTTTAAGGGTTATTAGGTGTTTTTGCCACTTTTGCGCATAAAGTAGCTCAAACTTGGTTTGTTTTGCACGAAACTTGGCACACAACATTATTTGGTATATATTATTATGCTGAAATGGTTAGAATTGAAAATCAGAGTAATATGCTATATATTACATGTCAAGATCCCATTTTAAGGATTTTTAAACGTTTTTTTTCCACTTTTTGCGCAAAAGTAGCTCAAACTTGGTTTGTTTTGCGCGAAACATGGCACACAACAGTATTTGGTATATATTATTGTTTTGAAGTGGTTAGAATTGAAAATCATAGTCATATGCTACAAACTACGTGTTAAGTTGCGATATTAAGGGTTTTTAAGCGTTTTTGCCACTTTTGCGCATAAAGTAGCTCAAAAATGGATTTTTTTGCACGAAACTTGGCACACAACACTATTTGCTATATATTATTGTGTTGAAGTGGTTAGAATTGAAAATCATAGTCATATGTTAGAAATTACGTTTTAATTTGCGATTATAAGGGTTTTTAATCGTTTTTGCCACTGTTGCGCTTAAAGGAGCTCAAACTTGGTTTGTTTTGCACGAAACTTGGCACACAACACTATTTCGTATATATTATTGTTTTGAAGTGGTTAGAATTGAAAATCATAGTCATATGCTAGAAACTACGTATTAAGTTGCGATATTAAGGGTTTTTAAAGCGTTTTTTTTGCCACTTTTGCGCATAAAGTAGCTCAAACTTGGTTTGTTTCGCACGAAACCTTGCACACAACACTATTTTGTATATAGTATTGTGTTGAAGTGGTTAGAATTTAAAATCATAGTGATATGCTAGAAATTACGTGTTATGTTGCGATTTTAAGGGTTATTAGGTGTTTTTTGCCACTTTTGCGCATAAAGTAGCTCAAACTTGGTTTGTTTTGCACGAAACTTGGCACACAACATTATTTGGTATATATTATTATGCTGAAATGGTTAGAATTGAAAATCAGAGTAATATGCTATATATTACATGTCAAGTTCCCATTTTAAGGATTTTTAAACGTTTTTTTCCACTTTTGCGCAAAAGTAGCTCAAACTTGGTTTGTTTTGCGCGAAACATGGCACACAACAGTATTTGGTATATATTATTGTTTTGAAGTGGTTAGATTGAAAATCATAGTCATATGCTACAAACTACGTGTTAAGTTGCGATATTAAGGGTTTTTAAGCGTTTTTGCCACTTTTTGCGCATAAAGTAGCTCAAAAATGGATTTTTTTGCACGAAACTTGGCACACAACACTATTTGCAATATATTATTGTGTTGAAGTGGTTAGAATTGAAAATCATAGTCATATGTTAGAAATTACGTTTTAATTTGCGATTATAAGGGTTTTTTAATCGTTTTTGCCACTGTTGCGCTTAAAGGAGCTCAAACTTGGTTTGTTTTGCACGAAACTTGGCACACAACACTATTTCGTATATATTATTGTTTTGAAGTGGTTAGAATTGAAAATCATAGTCATATGCTAGAAATTACGTGTTAAGTTGCGATATTAAGGGTTTTTAAGCGTTTTTGCCACTTTTGCGCATAAAGTAGCTCAAACTTGGTTTGTTTTGCACGAAACCTTGCACACAACACTATTTTGTATATAGTATTGTGTTGAAGTGGTTAGAATTTAAAATCATAGTGATATGCTAGAAATTACGTGTTATGTTGCGATTTTAAGGGTTATTAAGTGTTTTTTGCCACTTTTGCGCATATAGTAGCTCAAACTTGGTTTGTTTTGCACGAAACTTGGCACACAACATTATTTGGTATATATTATTATGCTGAAATGGTTAGAATTGAAAATCAGAGTAATATGCTATATATTACATGTCAAGTTCCCATTTTAAGGATTTTTAAACGTTTTTTTCCACTTTTGCGCAAAAGTAGCTCAAACTTGGTTTGTTTTGCGCGAAACATGGCACACAACAGTATTTGGTATATATTATTGTTTTGAAGTGTTAGAATTGAAAATCATAGTCATATGCTACAAACTACGTGTTAAGTTGCGATATTAAGGGTTTTTAAGCGTTTTTGCCACTTTTGCGCATAAAGTAGCTCAAAAATGGATTTTTTTGCACGAAACTTGGCACACAACACTATTTGCAATATATTATTGTGTTGAAGTGGTTAGAATTGAAAATCATAGTCATATGTTAGAAATTACGTTTTAATTTGCGATTATAAGGGTTTTTAATCGTTTTTGCCACTGTTGCGCTTAAAGGAGCTCAAACTTGGTTTGTTTTGCACGAAACTTGGCACACAACACTATTTCGTATATATTATTGTTTTGAAGTGGTTAGAATTGAAAATCATAGTCATATGCTAGAAATTACGTGTTAAAGTTGCGATATTAAGGGTTTTTAAGCGTTTTTGCCACTTTTGCGCATAAAGTAGCTCAAACTTGGTTTGTTTTGCACGAAACCTTGCACACAACACTATTTTGTATATAGTATTGTGTTGAAGTGGTTAGAATTTAAAATCATAGTGATATGCTAGAAATTACGTGTTATGTTGCGATTTTAAGGGTTATTAAGTGTTTTTGCCACTTTTGCGCATATAGTAGCTCAAACTTGGTTTGTTTTGCACGAAACTTGGCACACAACATTATTTGGTATATATTATTATGCTGAAATGGTTAGAATTGAAAATCAGAGTAATATGCTATATATTACATGTCAAGTTCCCATTTTAAGGATTTTTAAACGTTTTTTTCCACTTTTGCGCAAAAGTAGCTCAAACTTGGTTTGTTTTGCGCGAAACATGGCACACAACAGTATTTGGTATATATTATGTTTTGAAGTGGTTAGAATTGAAAATCATAGTCATATGCTACAAACTACGTGTTAAGTTGCGATATTTAGGGTTTTTTAAGCGTTTTTTCCACTTTTGCGCATAAAGTAGCTCAAAATTGGATTATTTTGCATGAAATTTGGCACACAACACTATTTGCTATATATCATTGTGTTGAAGTGGTTAGAATTGAAAATCATAGTCATATGCTAGAAACTACGTGTTAAGTTGCGATATTAAGGGTTTTTAAGCGTTTTTGCCACTTTTGCGCATGTAGTAGCTCAAAATTGGATTGTTTTGCACGAAACTTAGCACTCAACACTATTTGCTATATATTATTGTGTTGAAGTGGTTAGAATTGAAAATCATTGTCATATATTAGAATTTACGTGTTAAGTTGCGATTATAAGGGTTTTTAATCGTTTTTGCCACTTTTGCGCTTAAAGAAGCTCAAACTTGGTTTGTTTTGCACGAAACTTGGTACACAACACTATTTGGTATATATTATTGTGTTGAAGTGGTTAGAATTGAAAATCATAGTCATATGCTAGAAATTACGTTTTGAGTTCCTATTTTAAGGGTTTTTAAGTGTTTTTGCCACTTTTGCGCATAAAGTAGTTCAAACTTGGTTTGCTTCGCACGAAACTTGGCGCACAACACAATTTGGTATATATTATTGTGTTGAAGTGGTTGGAATTTAAATTCATAGTCATATGCTAGAAATTACGCGTTATGTTGCAATTATAAGGGTTTTAAAGCATTTTTCCCACTTTTGCGCATAAGGTAGCTCAAACTTGGATTGTTTTGCACGAAACTTGGCACACAACACTATTCGGTATATATTATTGTGTTGAAGTGGTTAGAATGTAAATTCATAGTCATATGCTAGAAGTTACGTGTTAAGTTGCTATTATAAAGGTTTTAAAGCGTTTTTGCCACTTTTGCGCATAAAGTAGCTTAAACTTGGATTGTTTTGCACGAAACTTGGCACACAACATTATTTGGTACATATTATTATGCTGAAGTGGTTAGAATTGAATATCAGAGTCATATGTTAGAAATTACATGTAAAGTTGCGATATTAAGGGTTTTTTAAGCGTTTTTGCCACTTTTGCGCATAAAGTAGCTCAAAATTGGATTGTTTTGCACGAAACTTGGCACACAACACTATTTGCTATATATTATTTTGTTGAAGTGGTTAGAAATGATAATCATAGTCATATGTTAGAAATTACGTGTTAAGTTGCGATTATAAGGATTTTTTAATTGTTTTTGCTACTTTTGCGCTTAAATAAGCTCAAACTTGATTTGTTTTTGCACAAAACTTGGCACACAACACTATTTGGTATATATTGTTGTGTTGAAGTGCTTAGAATTGAAAATCACAGTCATATGCTAGATATTACGCTTTAAGATGCGATTTTAAGGGTTTTTAAGCGCTTTTGCCACTTTTGCGCATAAAGTAGCTCAAAATTGGATTTTTTTTGCACATAACTTGGCACACAACACTATTTGCTATATATTATTGTGTTGAAGTGGGTAGAATTGAAAATCATAGTCATATGTTAGAAATTACGTTTTAATTTGCGATTATAAGGGTTTTTAATCGTTTTTGCCACTATTGCGCTTAAAGGAGCTCAAACTTGGTTTGTTTTGCACGAAACTTGGCACACAACACTATTTCGTATATATTATTGTTTTGAAGTGGTTAGAATTGAAAATCATAGTCATATGCTAGAAACTACGTGTTAAGTTGCGATATTAAGGGTTTTTAAGCGTTTTTGCCACTTTTGCACATAAAGTAGCTCAAACTTGGTTTGTTTTGCACGAAACCTTGCACACACACTATTTGGAAAATATAGTATTGTGTTGAAGTGGTTAGA
>NC_080054.1:185120-237211 GCF_026212465.1 Amaranthus tricolor
TGCCACTTTTGCGCTTAAAGAAGCTCAAACTTGGTTTGTTTGGCACGAAACTTGGCACACAACACTATTTGGTATATATTATTGTGTTGAAGTTGTTAGAATTGAAAATCATAGTCATATGTTAGAAATTACTTGTTAAGTTGCGATTTTAAGAGTTTTTAAGCGTTTTTGCCACTTTTGCGCATAAAGTAGCTCAAACTTTGTTTGTTTTGCACGAAACTTGGCACACAACACTATTCGGAATATATTATTGTGTTGAAGTGGTTAGCATTTAAATTGATAGTCATATGCTATAAATTACATGTTAAGTTGCTATTATAAGGGTTTTAAAGCGTTTTTGCCACTTTTGCGCATAAAGTAGCTCAAACATGGATTGTTTTGCATGAAACTTGGCACACAACATTATTTGGTACATATTATTATGCTGAAGTGGTTCGAATTGAAAATCAGAGTAATATGCTAGAAATTACACGTAAAGTTCCCATTTTATGGATTTTTAAACGTTTTTGCTACTTTTGCACAAAAGTAGCGCAAACTAGGTTTGTTTTGCGCGAAACTTGGCACACAACACTATTTGGTATATATTATTGTTTTGAAGTGGTTAGAATTGAAAATCATAGTCATATGCTAGAAACTACGTGTTAAGTTACGATATTAAGGCTTTTTAAGCGTTTTTGCCACTTTTGCTCATAAAGTAGCTCAAACTTGGATTGTTTTGCACGAAACCTTGCACACAACACTATTAGGTATATTTTATTGTGTTGAAGTGGTTAGAATTGAAAATCATAGTCATATGCTACAAATTACGTGTTAAGTTGCGATTTTAAGGGTTTTTAAGCGTTTTTGCCACTTTTGCCCATAAAGTAGCTCAAACTTTGTTTGTTTTGCACGAAACTTGGCACACAACACAATTCGGTATATATTATTGTGTTAAAGTGGTTAGAATTTAAATTTATAGTCATATGCTAGAAATTACATGTTATGTTGCTATTATAAGGGTTTTAAAGCGTTTATGCCACTTATGCGCATAAAGTAGCTCAAACTTGGATTGTTTTGCACGAAACTTGGCACACAACATTATTTGGTATATATTATTATGCTGAAATGGTTAGAATTGAAAATCAGAGTCATATGCTTTATATTACATGTCAAGTTCCCATTTTAAGGATTTTTAAACGTTTTTGCCACTTTTACGCAAAAGTAGCTCAAACTTGGTTTGTTTTGCGCGAAACTTGGCACACAACCCTATTTGGTATATATTATTGTTTTCAAGTGGTTAGAATTGTAAATCATAGTCATATGCTAGAAACTACGTGTTAAGTTGCGATATTAAGGGTTTTTAAGAGTTTTTTGCCACTTTTGCGCATAAAGTAGCTCAAAATTGGATTGTTTTGCATGAAATTTGGCACACAACACTCTTTGCTATATATCATTGTGTTGAATTGGTTAGAATTGAAAATCATAGTCATATGTTAGAAATTACGTGTTAAGTTGCAATTATAAGGGTTTTTAATCGTTTTTGCCACTTTTGCGCTTAAAGAAGCTCAAACTTGGTTTGTTTGGCACGAAACTTGGCACACAACACTATTTGGTATATATTATTGTGTTGAAGTTGTTAGAATTTAAAATCATAGTCATATGTTAGAAATTACTTGTTAAGTTGCGATTTTAAGAGTTTTTAAGCGTTTTTGCCAATTTTGCGCATAAAGTAGCTCAAACTTTGTTTGTTTTGCACGAAACTTGGCACACAACACTATTCGGAATATATTATTGTGTTGAAGTGGTTAGAATTTAAATTGATAGTCATATGCTATAAATTACATGTTAAGTTGCTATTATAAGGGTTTTAAAGCGTTTTTGCCACTTTTGCGCATAAAGTAGCTCAAACATGGATTGTTTTGCATGAAACTTGGCACACAACATTATTTGGTACATATTATTATGCTGAAGTGGTTCGAATTGAAAATCAGAGTAATATGCTAGAAATTACATGTAAAGTTCCCATTTTATGGATTTTTAAACGTTTTTGCTACTTTTGCACAAAAGTAGCGCAAACTAGGTTTGTTTTGCGCGAAACTTGGCACACAACACTATTTGGTATATATTATTGTTTTGAAGTGGTTAGAATTGAAAATCATAGTCATATACTAGAAACTACGTGTTAAGTTACGATATTAAGGCTTTTTAAGCGTTTTTGCCACTTTTGCGCATAAAGTAGCTTAAACTTGGATTGTTTTGCACGAAACCTTGCACACAACACTATTTGGTTTATATTATTGTGTTGAAGTGGTTAGAATTTAAATTGATAGTCATATGCTATAAATTACGTGTTAAGTTGCTATTACAACGGTTTTAAAGCGTTTTTGCCACTTTTGCGCATAAAGTAGCTCAAACTTGGATTTTTTTTTGCATGAAACTTCTTACACAACATTATTTGGTACATATTATTATGCAGAAGTGGTTAGAATTGAAAATTAGAGTCATATGTCAAGTTCCTATTTTAAGGATTTTTAAACGTTTTTGCCACTTTTTCGCAAAAGTAGCTCAAACTTGGTTTGTTTTGCGCGAAACTTGGCACACAACACTATTTGGTATATATTATTGTTTTCAAGTGGTTAGAATTGTAAATCATAGTCATATGCAAGAAACTACGTGTTAAGTTGCGATATTAAGGGTTTTTAAGCGTTTTTGCCACTTTTGCGCATAAAGTAGCTCAAAATATGATTGTTTTGCATGAAATTTGGCACACAACACTCTTTGCTATATATCATTGTGTTGAATTGGTTAGAATTGAAAATCATAGTCATATGTTAGAAATTACGTGTTAAGTTGCAATTATAAGGGTTTTTAATCGTTTTTGCCACTTTTGCGCTTAAAGAAGCTCAAACTTGGTTTGTTTGGCACGAAACTTGGCACACAACACTATTTGGTATATATTATTGTGTTGAAGTTGTTAGAATTGAAAATCATAGTCATATGTTAGAAATTACTTGTTAAGATGCGATTTTAAGAGTTTTTAAGCGTTTTTGCCACTTTTGCGCATAAAGTAGCTCAAACTTTGTTTGTTTTGCACGAAACTTGGCACACAACACTATTCGGAATATATTATTGTGTTGAAGTGGTTAGAATTTAAATTGATAGTCATATGCTATAAATTACATGTTAAGTTGCTATTATAAGGGTTTTAATGCGTTTTTGCCACTTTTGCGCATAAAGTAGCTCAAACATGGATTGTTTTGCATGAAACTTGGCACACAACATTATTTGGTACATATTATTATGCTGAAGTGGTTCGAATTGAAAATCAGAGTAATATGCTAGAAATTACATGTAAAGTTCCCATTTTATGGATTTTTAAACGTTTTTGCTACTTTTGCAAAAAAGTAGCGCAAACTAGGTTTGTTTTGCGCGAAACTTGGCACACAACACTATTTGGTATATATTATTGTTTTGAAATGGTTAGAATTGAAAATCATAGTCATATACTAGAAACTACGTGTTAAATTACGATATTAAGGCTTTTTAAGCGTTTTTGCCACTTTTGCGCATAAAGTAGCTTAAACTTGGATTGTTTTGCACGAAACCTTGCACACAACACTATTTGGTTTATATTATTGTGTTGAAGTGGTTAGAATTTAAATTGATAGTCATATGAGATAAATTACGTGTTAACTTGCTATTACAACGGTTTTAAAGCGTTTTTGCCACTTTTGCGCATAAAGTAGCTCAAACTTGGATTTTTTTTTGCATGAAACTTCTTACACAACATTATTTGGTACATATTATTATGCAGAAGTGGTTAGAATTGAAAATTAGAGTCATATGTCAAGTTCCCATTTTAAGGATTTTTAAACGTTTTTGCCACTTTTTCGCAAAAGTAGCTCAAACTTGGTTTGTTTTGCGCGAAACTTGGCACACAACACTATTTGGTATATATTATTGTTTTCAAGTGGTTAGAATTGTAAATCATAGTCATATGCTAGAAACTACGTGTTAAGTTGCGATATTAAGGGTTTTTAAGCGTTTTTGCCACTTTTGCGCATAAAGTAGCTCAAAATTGGATTGTTTTGCATGAAATTTGGCACACAACACTCTTTGCTATATATCATTGTGTTGAATTGGTTAGAATTGAAAATCATAGTCATATGTTAGAAATTACGTGTTAAGTTGCAATTATAAGGGTTTTTAATCGTTTTTGCCACTTTTGCGCTTAAAGAAGCTCAAACTTGGTTTGTTTGGCACGAAACTTGGCACACAACACTATTTGGTATATATTAATGTGTTGAAGTTGTTAGAATTGAAAATCATAGTCATATGTTAGAAATTACTTGTTAAGTTGCGATTTTAAGAGTTTTTAAGCGTTTTTGCACTTTTGCGCATAAAGTAGCTCAAACTTGGTTTGTTTTGCACAAAACTTGGCACACAACACTATTCGGAATATATTATTGTGTTGAAGTGGTTAGAATTTAAATTGATAGTCATATGCTATAAATTACATGTTAAGTTGCTATTATAAGGGTTTTAAAGCGTTTTTGCCACTTTTGCACATAAAGTAGCTCAAACATGGATTGTTTTTGCATGAAACTTGGCACACAACATTATTTGGTACATATTATTATGTTGAAGTGGTTCGAATTGAAAATCAGAGTCATATGCTAGAAATTACATGTAAAGTTCCCATTTTATGGATTTTTAAACGTTTTTGCTACTTTTGCACAAAAGTAGCGCAAACTAGGTTTGTTTTGCGCGAAACTTGGCACACAACACTATTTGGTATATATTATTGTTTTGAAGTGGTTAGAATTGAAAATCATAGTCATATACTAGAAACTACGTGTTAAGTTACGATATTAAGGCTTTTTAAGCGTTTTTGCCACTTTTGCGCATAAAGTAGCTTAAACTTGGATTGTTTTGCACGAAACCTTGCACACAACACTATTTGGTTTATATTATTGTGTTGAAGTGGTTAGAATTTAAATTGATAGTCATATGCTATAAATTACGTGTTAAGTTGCTATTACAACGGTTTTAAAGCGTTTTTGCCACTTTTGCGCATAAAGTAGCTCAAACTTGGATTTTTTTTGCATGAAACTTCTTACACAACATTATTTGGTACATATTATTATGCAGAAGTGGTTAGAATTGAAAATTAGAGTCATATGTCAAGTTCCCATTTTAAGGATTTTTAAACGTTTTTGCCACTTTTTCGCAAAAGTAGCTCAAACTTGGTTTGTTTTGCGCGAAACTTGGCACACAACACTATTTGGTATATATTATTGTTTTGAAGTGGTTAGAATTGAAAATCATAGTCATATGCTAGAAACTACGTGTTAAGTTGCGATATTAAGGGTATTTAAGCGTTTTTTCCACTTTTGCGCATAAAGTAGCTCAAACTTGGTTTGTTTTGCACGAAACTTGGCACACAACACTATTCGGTATATATAATTGTGTTGAAGTGGTTAGAATTTAAATTGATAGTGATATGCTATAAATTACGTGTTAAGTTGCTATTACAAGGGTGTTAAAGCGTTTTTGCCACTTTTTCGCATAAAGTAGCTCAAACTTGGATTGTTTTGCATGAAACTTCGCACACACCATTATTTGGTACATATTATTATGTAGAAGTGGTTAGAATTGAAAATCAGAGTCATATGTCAAGTTCCCATTTTAAGGATTTTTAAACGTTTTTGCTACTTTTGCGCAAAAGTAGCTCAAACTTGGTTTGTTTTGCGCGAAACTTGGCACACAACACCATTTGGTATATATTATTGTTTTGAAGTGGTTAGAATTGAAAATCATAGTCATATGCTAGAAACTACGTGTTAAGTTTCGATATTAAGGGTTTTTTAAGAGTTTTTCTACTTTTGCGCATATAAGTAGCTCAAACTTAGTTTGTTTTGCACGAAACCTTGCACACATCACTATTTGGTACATATTATTGTGTTGAAGTGGTTAGAATTGAAAATCATAGTCATATGCTACAAATTACGTGTTGAGTTGCGATTTTAAGGGTTTTTAAGCGTTTTTGCCACTTTTGCCCATAAAGTTGCTCAAACTTGGTTTGTTTTGCACAAAACTTGGCACTCAACACAATTCGGTATATATATTATTGTGTTGAAATGGTTTGAATTTAAATTCATAGTCATATGCTAAAAATTACGTGTTAAGTTGCTATTATAAGGGTTTTAAAGTGTTTTTGCCACTTTTGCGCATAAAGTAGCTCAAACTTGGATTGTTTTGCACGAAACTTGGCACACAACATTATTTGGTATATATTATTATGCTGAAATGGTTAGAATTGAAAATCAGAGTCATATGCTAGATATTACATGTCAAGTTCCCATTTTAAGGATTTTTAAACGTTTTTGCCACTTTTACGCAAAAGTAGCTCAAACTTGGTTTGTTTTGCGCGAAACTTGACACACAACAATATTCAGTTCATATTATTGTTTTCAAGTGGTTAGAATTGAAAATCGTAGTCATATGCTAGAAACTACGTGTTAAGTTGCGATATTAAGGGTTTTTAAGCGTTTTTGCCACTTGCGCATAAAGTAGCTCAAAATTGGATTGTTTTGCATGAAATTTGGCACACAACACTATTTGCTATATATCATTGTGTTGAAGTGGTTAGAATTGAAAATAATAGTCATATGTTAGAAATTACGTGTTAAGTTGCAATTATAAGGGTTTTTAATCGTTTTTGCCACTTTTGCGCATAAAGAAGCTCAAACTTGGTTTGTTTTGCACGAAACTTGGAACACAAAACTATTTGGTATATATTATTGTGTTGAAGTTGTTAGAATTGAAAATCATAGTCATATGTTAGAAATTACTTGTTAAGTTGCGATTTTAAGGGTTTTAAGCGTTTTTGCCACTTTTGCGCATAAAGTAGCTCAAACTTGGTTTGTTTTGCACGAAACTTGGCACACAACACTATTCGGTATGTATTATTGTGTTGAAGTGGTTAGAAATTAAATTGATAGTCATATGCTATAAATTACGTGTTAAGTTGCTATTACAAGGGTTTTAAAGTGTTTTTGCCACTTTTGCGCATAAAGTAGCTCAAACATGGATTGTTTTGCATGAAACTTGGCACACAACATTCTTTGGTACATATTATTATGCTGAAGTGGTTCGAATTGAAAATCAGAGTCATATGCTAGAAATTACATGTAAAGTTCCCATTTTAAGGATTTTTAAACGTTTTTGCTACTTTTGCGCAAAAGTAGCTCAAACTTGGTTTTTTTTGCGCGAAACTTGGCACACAACACTATTTGGTATATATTATTGTTTTGAAGTGGTTAGAATTGAAAATCATATTCATATGCTAGAAACTACGTGTTAAGTTACGATATTAAGGCTTTTTAAGCGTTTTTGCCACTTTTGCGCATAAAGTAGCTCAAACTTGGATTGTTTTGCACGAAACCTTGCACACAACACTATTTGGTATATATTACTGCGTTGAAGTGGTTAGAATTGAAAATCATAGTCATATGCTTCAAATTACGTGTTAAGTTACGATTTTAAGGGTTTTTAAACGTTTTTGCCACTTTTGCCCATAAAGTAGCTCAAACTTGGATGTTTTTCATGAAACTTGGCACACAACACAATTCGGTATATATTATTGTGTTGAAGTGGTTAGAATTTAAATTCATAGTCATATGCTAGAAATTACATGTTATGTTGCTATTATAAGGGTTTTAAAGCGTTTTTGCCATTTTTGCGCATAAAGTAGCTCAAACTTGGATTGCTTTGCACGAAACATGGCACACAACATTATTTGGTATATATTATTTTGCTGAAATGGTTAGAATTGAAAATCAGAGTCATATGCTAGATATTGCATGTCAAGTTCCCATTTTAAGGATTTTTAAACGTTTTTGCCACTTTTACGCAAAAGTAGCTCAAACTTGGTTTGTTTTGCGCGAAACTTGGCACACAACACTATTTGGTATATATTATTGCTTTGAAGTGGTTAGAATTGAAAATCATAGTCATATGCTAGAAACTACGTGTTAAGTTGCGATATTAAGGGTTTTTAAGCGTTTTTGCCACTTTTGCGCTTAAAGAAGCTCAAACTTGGTTTGTTTTGCACGAAACTTTGCACACAACACTATTTGGTATATATTATTGTGTTGAAGTTGTTAGAATTGAAAATCATAGTCATATGTTAGAAATTACTTGTTGAGTTGCGATTTTAAGGGTATTTAAGCGTTTTTTCCACTTTTGCGCATAAAGTAGCTCAAACTTGGTTTGTTTTGCACGAAACTTTGCACACAACACTAATCGGTATATATTATTGTGTTGAAGTGGTTAGAATTTAAATTGATAGTCATATGCTATAAATTACGTGTTAAGTTGCTATTACAAGGGTTTTAAAGCGTTTTTGCCACTTTTTCGCATAAAGTAGCTCAAACTTGGATTGTTTTGCATGAAACTTCGCACACACCATTATTTGGTACATATTATTATGCAGAAGTGGTTAGAATTGAAAATCAGAGTCATTAGTCAAGTTCCCATTTTAAGGATTTTTAAACGTTTTTGCCACTTTTGCGCAAAAGTAGCTCAAACTTGGTTTGTTTTGCGCGAAACTTGGCACATAACACTATTTGGTATATATTATTGTTTCGAAGTGGTTAGAATTGAAAATCATAGTCATATGCTAGAAACTACGTGTTAAGTTGCCATATTAAGGGTTTTTAAGCGTTTTTGCTACTTTTGCGCATAAAGTAGCTCAAACTTGATTTGTTTTGCACGAAACCTTGCACACATCACTATTTGGTATATATTATTGTGTTGAAGTGGTTAGAATCGAAAATCATAGTCATATGCTACAAATTACGTGTTGAGTTGCGATTTTAAGGGTTTTTAAGCGTTTTTGCCTCTTTTGCCCATAATGTAGCTCAAACTTGGTTTGTTTTGCACAAAACTTGGCACTCAACACAATTCGGTATATATATTATTGTGTTGAAGTGGTTAGAATTTAAATTCATAGTCATATGTTAGAAATTACGTGTTAAGTTGCTATTATAAGGGTTTTAAAGTGTTTTTGCCACTTTTGCGCATAAAGTAGCTCAAACTTGGATTGTTTTGCACGAAACATGGCACACAACATTATTTGGTATATATTATTTTGCTGAAATGGTTAGAATTGAAAATCAGAGTCATATGCTAGATATTACATGTCAAGTTCCCATTTTAAGGATTTTTAAATGTTTTTGCCACTTTAACGCAAAAGTAGCTCAAACTTGGTTTGTTTTGCGCGAAACTTGACACACAATAATATTCAGTATATATTATTTTTTTCAAGTGGTTAGAATTGAAAATCGTAGTCATATGCTAGAAACTACGTGTTAAGTTGCGATATTAAGGGTTTTTAAGCGTTTTTGCCACTTGCGCATAAAGTAGCTCAAAATTGGATTGTTTTGCATGAAATTTGGCACACAACACTATTTGCTATATATCATTGTGTTGAAGTGGTTAGAATTGAAAATAATAGTCATATGTAAGAAATTACGTGTTAAGTTGCAATTATAAGGGTTTTTAATCGTTTTTGCCACTTTTGCGCATAAAGAAGCTCAAACTTGGTTTGTTTTGCACGAAACTTGGAACACAACACTATTTGGTATATATTATTGTGTTGAAGTTGTTAGAATTGAAAATCATAGTCATATGTTAGAAATTACTTGTTAAGTTGCGATTTTAAGGGTATTTAAGCGTTTTTGCCACTTTTGCGCATAAAGTAGCTCAAACTTGGTTTGTTTTGCACGAAACTTGGCACACAACACTATTCGGTATCTATTATTGTGTTGAAGTGGTTAGAATTTAAATTGATAGTCATATGCTATAAATTACGTGTTAAGTTGCTATTACAAGGGTTTTAAAGCGTTTTTGCCACTTTTGCGCATAAAGTAGCTCAAACATGGATTGTTTTGCATGAAACTTGGCACACAACATTCTTTGGTACATATTATTATGCTGAAGTGGTTCGAATTGAAAATTAGAGTCATATGCTAGAAATTACATGTAAAGTTCCCATTTTAAGGATTTTTAAACGTTTTTGCTACTTTTGCGCAAAACTAGCTCGAACTTGGTTTTTTTTGCGCGAAACTTCGCACACAACACTATTTGGTATATATTATTGTTTTGAAGTGGTTAGAATTGAAAATCATAGTCATATGTTAGAAATTACTTGTTAAGTTGCGATTTTAAGGGTATTTAAGCGTTTTTGCCACTTTTGCGCATAAAGTAGCTCAAACTTGGTTTCTTTTGCACGAAACTTGGCACATAACACTATTCGGTATATATTATTGTGTTGAAGTGGTTAGAATTTAAATTGATAGTCATATGCTATAAATTACGTGTTAAGTTGCTATTCTAAGGGTTTTAAAGCGTTTTTGCCACTTTTGCGCATAAAGTATCTCAAACTTGGATTGTTTTGCATGAAACTTCGCACACAAAATTATTTGGTACATATTATTATGCAGAAGTGGTTAGAATTGAAAATCAGAGTCATATGTCAAGTTTCCATTTTAAGGATTTTTAAACGTTTTTGCCACTTTTGCGCAAAAGTAGCTCAAACTTGGTTTGTTTTGCGCGAAACTTGGCACACAACACTATTTGGTATATATTATTGTTTTGAAGTGGTTAGAATTGAAAATCATAGTCATATGCTAGAAACTACGTGTTAAGTTGCGATATTAAGGGTTTTTAAGCGTTTTTTCTACTTTTGCGCATAAAGTAGCTCAAACTTGGTTTGTTTTGCACGAAACCTTGCACACATCACTATTTGGTATATATTATTGTGTTGAAGTGGTTAGAATTGAAAATCATAGTCATATGCTACAAATTACGTGTTAAGTTGCGATTTTAAGGGTTTTTAAGCGTTTTTGCCACTTTTGCCCATAAAGTAGCTCAAACTTGGTTTGTTTTGCACAAAACTTGGCACTCAACACAATTCGGTATATATTATTGTGTTGAACTGTCTAGAATTTAAATTCATAGTCATATGCTAGAAATTACGTGTTATGTTGTTATTATAAGGGTTTTAAAGCGTTTTTGCCACTTTTGCGCATAAAGTAGCTCAAACTTGGATTGTTTTGCACGAAACTTGGCACACAACATTATTTGGTATATATTATTATGCTGAAATGGTTAGAATTGAAAATCAGAGTCATATACTAGATATTACATGTCAAGTTCCCATTTTAAGGATTTTTAAACGTTTTTGCCACTTTTACGCAAAAGTAGCTCAAACTTGGTTTGTTTTGCGCGAAACTTGAAACACAACAATATTTAGTATATATTATTGTTTTCAAGTGGTTAGAATTGAAAATCATAGTCATATGCTAGAAACTACGTGTTAAGTTGCGATATTAAGGGTTTTTAAGCGTTTTTGCCACTTTTGCGCATAAAGTAGCTCAAAATTTGGTTGTTTTGCATGAAATTTGGCACACAACACTATTTGCTATATATCATTGTGTTGAAGTGGTTAGAATTGAAAATCATAGTCATATGTTAGAAATTACGTGCTAAGTTGCAATTATAAGGGTTTTTAATCGTGTTTGCCACTTTTGCGCTTAAAAAAGCTCAAACTTGGTTTGTTTTGCACGAAACTTGGCACACAACACTATTTGGTATATATTATTGTGTTGAAGTTGTTAGAATTGAAAATCATAGTCATATGTTAGAATTTACTTGTTAAGTTGCGATTTTAAGGGTATTTAAGCGTTTTTGCCACTTTTGCGCATAAAGTAGCTCAAACTTGGTTTGTTTTGCACGAAACTTGGCACACAACACAATTCGGTATATATTATTGTGTTGAAGTGGTTAGAATTTAAATTCATAGTCATATGCTAGAAATTACATGTTATGATGCTATTCTAAGGGTTTTAAAGCGTTTTTGCCACTTTTGCGCATAAAGTAGCTCAAACTTGGATTGCTTTGCACGAAACTTGGCACACAACATTACTTGGTATATATTATTATGCTGAAATGGTTAGAATTCAAAATCAGAGTCATATGCTAGATATTACATGTCAAGTTCCCATTTTAAGGATTTTTAAACGTTTTTGCCACTTTTACACAAAAGTAGCTAAAACTTGGTTTGTGTTGCGCGAAACTTGGCACACAACACTATTTGGTATATATTATTGTTTTCAAGTGGTTAGAATTGAAAATCATAGTCATATGCTAGAAACTACGTGTTAAGTTGCGATATTAAGGGTTTTTAAGCGTTTTTGCCACTTTTGCGCATAAAGTAGCTCAAAATTGGATTGTTTTGCATGAAATTTGGCACACAACACTATTTGCTATATATCATTGTGTTGAAGTGGTTAGAATTGAAAATCATAGTCATATGTTAAAAATTACGTGTTAAGTTGCAATTATAAGGGTTTTTAATCGTTTTTGCCACTTTTGCGCTTAAAGAAGCTCAAACTTGGTTTGTTTTGCAAAAAACTTTGCACACAACACTATTTGGTATATAGTTTTTGGTTGAAGTTGTTAGAATTTGAAAATCATAGTCATATGTTAGAAATTACTTGTTAAGTTGCGATTTTAAGGGTATTTAAGCGTTTTTGCCACTTTTGCGCACAAAGTAGCTCAAACTTGGTTTCTTTTGCACGAAACTTGGCACACAACACTATTCGGTATATATTATTGTGTTGAAGTGGTTAGAATTTAAATTCATAGTCATATGCTAGAAATTACATGTTATGTTGCTATTATAAGGGTTTTAAAGCGTTTTTGCCACTTTTGCGCATAAAATAGCTCAAACTTGGATTGCTTTGCACGAAACTTGGCACACAACATTATTTGGTATATATTATTTTGCTGAAATGGTTAGAATTGAAAAACAGAGTCATATGCTAGATATTGCATGTCAAGTTCCCATTTTAAGGATTTTAAAACGTTTTTGCCAATTTTACGCAAAAGTAGTTCAAACTTGGTTTGTTTTGCGCAAAACTTGGCACACAACACTATTTGGTATATATTATTGTTTTCAAGTGGTTAGAATAGAAAATCATAGTCATATGCTAGAAACTACGTGTTAAGTTGCGATATTAAGGGTTTTTAAGCGTTTTTCCCACTTTTGCGCATAAAGTAGCTCAAAATTGGATTGTTTTGCATGAAATTTGGCACACAACACTATTTGCTATATATCATTGTGTTGAAGTGGTTAGAATTGAAAATCATAGTCATATGTTAGAAATTACGTGTTAAGTTGCAATTATAAGGGTTTTTAATCGTTTTTGCCACTTTTGCGCTTAAAGAAGCTCAAACTTGGTTTGTTTTGCAAAAAACTTTGCACACAACACTATTTGGTATATAGTTTTTTGTTGAAGTTGTTAGAATTGAAAATCATAGTCATATGTTAGAAATTACTTGTTAAGTTGCGATTTTAAGGGTATTTAAGCGTTTTTGCCACTTTTGCGCACAAAGTAGCTCAAACTTGGTTTCTTTTGCACGAAACTTGGCACACAACACTATTCGGTATATATTATTGTGTTGAAGTGGTTAGAATTTAATTTCATAGTCATATGCTAGAAATTACATGTTAAGGTTCTATTATAAGGGTTTTAAAGCGTTTTTGCCACTTTTGCGCATAAAGTAGCTCAAACTTGGATTGCTTTGCACGAAACTTGGCACACAACATTACTTGGTATATATTATTATGCTGAAATGGTTAGAATTCAAAATCAGAGTCATATGCTAGATATTACATGTCAAGTTCCCATTTTAAGGATTTTTAAACGTTTTTGCCACTTTTACACAAAAGTAGCTCAAACTTGGTTTGTGTTGCGCGAAACTTGGCACACAACACTATTTGGTATATATTATTGTTTTCAAGTGGTTAGAATTGAAAATCATAGTCATATGCTAGAAACTACGTGTTAAGTTGCGATATTAAGGGTTTTTAAGCGTTTTTGCCACTTTTGCGCATAAAGTAGCTCAAAATTGGATTGTTTTGCATGAAATTTGGCACACAACACTATTTGCTATATATCATTGTGTTGAAGTGGTTAGAATTGAAAATCATAGTCATATGTTAAAAATTACGTGTTAAGTTGCAATTATAAGGGTTTTTAATCGTTTTTGCCACTTTTGCGCTTAAAGAAGCTCAAACTTGGTTTGTTTTGCAAAAAACTTTGCACACAACACTATTTGGTATATAGTTTTTTGTTGAAGTTGTTAGAATTTGAAAATCATAGTCATATGTTAGAAATTACTTGTTAAGTTGCGATTTTAAGGGTATTTAAGCGTTTTTGCCACTTTTGCGCACAAAGTAGCTCAAACTTGGTTTCTTTTGCACGAAACTTGGCACACAACACTATTCGGTATATATTATTGTGTTGAAGTGGTTAGAATTTAAATTCATAGTCATATGCTAGAAATTACATGTTATGTTGCTATTATAAGGGTTTTAAAGCGTTTTTGCCACTTTTGCGCATAAAATAGCTCAAACTTGGATTGCTTTGCACGAAACTTGGCACACAACATTATTTGGTATATATTATTTTGCTGAAATGGTTAGAATTGAAAAACAGAGTCATATGCTAGATATTGCATGTCAAGTTCCCATTTTAAGGATTTTAAAACGTTTTTGCCAATTTTACGCAAAAGTAGTTCAAACTTGGTTTGTTTTGCGCAAAACTTGGCACACAACACTATTTGGTATATATTATTGTTTTCAAGTGGTTAGAATAGAAAATCATAGTCATATGCTAGAAACTACGTGTTAAGTTGCGATATTAAGGGTTTTTAAGCGTTTTTCCCACTTTTGCGCATAAAGTAGCTCAAAATTGGATTGTTTTGCATGAAATTTGGCACACAACACTATTTGCTATATATCATTGTGTTGAAGTGGTTAGAATTGAAAATCATAGTCATATGTTAGAAATTACGTGTTAAGTTGCAATTATAAGGGTTTTTAATCGTTTTTGCCACTTTTGCGCTTAAAGAAGCTCAAACTTGGTTTGTTTTGCAAAAAACTTTGCACACAACACTATTTGGTATATAGTTTTTTGTTGAAGTTGTTAGAATTGAAAATCATAGTCATATGTTAGAAATTACTTGTTAAGTTGCGATTTTAAGGGTATTTAAGCGTTTTTGCCACTTTTGCGCACAAAGTAGCTCAAACTTGGTTTCTTTTGCACGAAACTTGGCACACAACACTATTCGGTATATATTATTGTGTTGAAGTGGTTAGAATTTAATTTCATAGTCATATGCTAGAAATTACATGTTAAGTTGCTATTATAAGGGTTTTAAAGCGTTTTTGCCACTTTTGCGCATAAAGTAGCTCAAACTTGGATTGCTTTGCACGAAACTTGGCACACAACATTACTTGGTATATATTATTATGCTGAAATGGTTAGAATTCAAAATCAGAGTCATATGCTAGATATTACATGTCAAGTTCCCATTTTAAGGATTTTTAAACGTTTTTGCCACTTTTACACAAAAGTAGCTCAAACTTGGTTTGTGTTGCGCGAAACTTGGCACACAACACTATTTGGTATATATTATTGTTTTCAAGTGGTTAGAATTGAAAATCATAGTCATATGCTAGAAACTACGTGTTAAGTTGCGATATTAAGGGTTTTTAAGCGTTTTTGCCACTTTTGCGCATAAAGTAGCTCAAAATTGGATTGTTTTGCATGAAATTTGGCACACAACACTATTTGCTATATATCATTGTGTTGAAGTGGTTAGAATTGAAAATCATAGTCATATGTTAAAAATTACGTGTTAAGTTGCAATTATAAGGGTTTTTAATCGTTTTTGCCACTTTTGCGCTTAAAGAAGCTCAAACTTGGTTTGTTTTGCAAAAAACTTTGCACACAACACTATTTGGTATATAGTTTTTTGTTGAAGTTGTTAGAATTTGAAAATCATAGTCATATGTTAGAAATTACTTGTTAAGTTGCGATTTTAAGGGTATTTAAGCGTTTTTGCCACTTTTGCGCACAAAGTAGCTCAAACTTGGTTTCTTTTGCACGAAACTTGGCACACAACACTATTCGGTATATATTATTGTGTTGAAGTGGTTAGAATTTAAATTCATAGTCATATGCTAGAAATTACATGTTATGTTGCTATTATAAGGGTTTTAAAGCGTTTTTGCCACTTTTGCGCATAAAATAGCTCAAACTTGGATTGCTTTGCACGAAACTTGGCACACAACATTATTTGGTATATATTATTTTGCTGAAATGGTTAGAATTGAAAATCAGAGTCATATGCTAGATATTGCATGTCAAGTTCCCATTTTAAGGATTTTAAAACGTTTTTGCCAATTTTACGCAAAAGTAGTTCAAACTTGGTTTGTTTTGCGCAAAACTTGGCACACAACACTATTTGGTATATATTATTGTTTTCAAGTGGTTAGAATAGAAAATCATAGTCATATGCTAGAAACTACGTGTTAAGTTGCGATATTAAGGGTTTTTAAGCGTTTTTCCCACTTTTGCGCATAAAGTAGCTCAAAATTGGATTGTTTTGCATGAAATTTGGCACACAACACTATTTGCTATATATCATTGTGTTGAAGTGGTTAGAATTGAAAATCATAGTCATATGTTAGAAATTACGTGTTAAGTTGCAATTATAAGGGTTTTTAATCGTTTTTGCCACTTTTGCGCTTAAAGAAGCTCAAACTTGGTTTGTTTTGCAAAAAACTTTGCACACAACACTATTTGGTATATAGTTTTTTGTTGAAGTTGTTAGAATTGAAAATCATAGTCATATGTTAGAAATTACTTGTTAAGTTGCGATTTTAAGGGTATTTAAGCGTTTTTGCCACTTTTGCGCACAAAGTAGCTCAAACTTGGTTTCTTTTGCACGAAACTTGGCACACAACACTATTCGGTATATATTATTGTGTTGAAGTGGTTAGAATTTAATTTCATAGTCATATGCTAGAAATTACATGTTATGTTGCTATTATAAGGGTTTTAAAGCGTTTTTGCCACTTTTGCGCATAAAGTAGCTCAAACTTGGATTGCTTTGCACGAAACTTGGCACACAACATGTTGGCCTCTTAAGGTTTTGATGATGACTTCACTTGTAAATAAACAAACATATTTTTTGGAGATTGTTTTGTAGGTATATATCCGATTTAGTTTGAATCGTTGATGAAGCCTATAACTTGATTCGTGGAAGATGTACATGTCTTAATATGTCCAAGATGTTAGATAAGTGTTATAATGTTCAAAGTAGACGTACAGTCTACTGTTCCTAAAATGAACATTCTGACTGAAGTTGAAGCTGGAGACAGTACACTGTTCCTACGTAGCAGGTCTGAAGAATAGCATCGAATGAAAAATTGCAAATGAATTATTTTCTTTTTTTAAGTTGATGTAATGGTTTAGAATTAATTTTAATTGCTTAAATTAATTAGTAAGTTAATAGGCAAATCTATTTTTAGGTTTTCTAAAAATAGCCCAAGACTTTTTCTTAATTAGATTTAGATCTCCTATTTTTTAGGATCTTATGTTTTAAACTCCTATGCTATTTTTAGCATTAAGGAAACTGATTTTTCTTTGAGCAAATAACAGCCGGACACTTTCTTAATTCCACCACCTTTTGTTTTGAGAACGTGGGGGTAGTGGAGGTATGTGCGAGATAGTGGACGTTATGCTTATGGTAACTGCTGGCTGTTCCCTCTATAAATAGAAGGGACTTTGCTCGAATCAAAAATCAATCCTTTTAGGATTCAAGAGTGTTCATTAAAGGGAGATCATCTTAAGAAAAATATTTTCAGTTTTCCAATGCCAATTAATTTATTATATTTTTCTTAAGTAATTATTTTAATTCTTATCCTCTTGAGAAATGGCCTTGTAAAGGGTATTTGAGTGTTTTGTTGTAATTAGACTTATGGGAAGTCTAAGGGAATAGAGAATAGAAACGTGAGAAGAGAAGAGAAGAGAAGAGAAGAGAAGAGAAGAGATGTAGGCCTAAGTAGAGAAGCTTTGAGTAAAGCGTTTAGAGAATTGAGAAGCTTCAAGTGAAGCAAAACATTGTTATGTGTAATTGTAATTGATTGCCTTAACATAGTGATAATTTTGAAATCCCGGGGGGTCGTGGTTTTTCCTTCTTATTAGGCCAAGAAGGTTTCCACGTAAAAATCCTTGTCTTCTTTTATTATTCTTTTCGTTTTTAAGTTTAAGTTTTTGTCCTTTACTTAATATAATTCCGCAAAAATTAGTGGCAAAAATCTTAAACCTACTACACAACAATTCACCCCCCCCCCCCTCTTGTTGCATTCGATCATCCATTAGTATTTCTATAATTGGTATCAGAGCCCTGTTCCTCATTTAATCAGGAAACCCTGAGAGCAGTATCCTGTTCCCTGGAAAGATGTTGAAGATGAACGAGCGCATGGAAGAGGGGTACTCCACACAAAGGCCACCCATGTTCGATGGGAAATTCTATACCTACTGGAAAAATAGAATGGAAATCTTCATAAAGGCCGAAAACTATCAAGTTTGGAGAGTCATTGAAATTGGAGACTTTGAGGTGACGACCATCAACTCCAACAATGAAGCTGTTCCAAAACCAATCACTGAATATGAAAAAGAAGATTTTCAAAAGATGGAGATGAACGCTCTTGCTATCAAGTTACTTCACTGTGTGCTTGGTCCAAATGAGCACAATCGTATTATGGGTTGCAAAACCGCTAAGCAGATTTGGGACCTGCTGGAAGTTACCCATGAAGGTACTAGTGAAGGCGAAGCTGAAACTGAAGCGCCAATAGAGGAAGAAACCGCAAATCTGTGTCTCATGGCATCTCATGAAGAGTCTAAGGAAAAAGAGGTAATGTCTTCTACTCCATCTCCTAAACAACTGTCTAATTTAAGTAAGAATAAATTAATCAAATTGCTGTTAGAGACACAAGAAAAGTTGAATGAAAAAACAGCTAAGTGTCTCCAAATTGAGAAAGACCTTAACTTAAGTAAAGATCATATGTCATACCTAAATTCCTTTAGGATCGATGTGCAAAGTAGATTTTTTGATTTGTTAGATAAGGATATCATCTTAAAAGAACAATTGGAGAAATTAAAACAGGATTTCATTATTCTTAATATTGAAATGAATCAAAACAAATTGATAGGATTAAGTAAAGATGCAAACAATATATCTACTCACATGGTTAGCACTGAATTTCAAAAGTTGAAGTCAAAATTAGAATCCTACGAAATCGAAAATGAAAATTTGAAAAATAAAATAAACTTAAGAGGAAAAGGGAAAATCAATGAAATTCCCAAATGGATTCTAAATGCTAAAACCAAAAGTAAAGAAGGTCTAGGCTATATGAGGAATGATAAAAAGAAAAAGTTCTATGTAGATCTCCCTAGTAGTAAAATATGTTCCTTCTGTGGTAAAATTGGACACCTAAAACATCAATGTATAAAGAGGGAACAGCATGTCAAAGCAAATATAAATTATGTCGAACGTACATGGATTAAGAAATGTGATTCAAATATTGTCGACAAGGAACCCAAGGATGAATGGGTTCCTGCACCTAACCATTAGTTTGCTTTGCAGGTTCAAGTGAGGAGGAACAACTCATGGTATCTCGACAGTGGGTGTTCCAAGCATATGACGGGTGATAAATCTAAATTTCTCTCACTTGTAGCCTATGATGGGGGAACAGTAACCTTCGGTGACAACATGAAGGGTGAGATAATCGCCAAAGGAAAGGTTGGAAGGTCTAGTTCCCATGCCATTGATAATGTATTTTTAGTCGAGAATTTAAAACACAATTTGTTAAGTATTTCTCAATTTTGCGACAAAGGTAACTCTGTTAAGTTTACTTCTGAAAAATGCATAATTTCTAGGAACAGTACAGGATACCCTGTGCTGGAGGGAATCAGAAAAGGGAACACCTATGTGGTGGACCTGGACACTGTTCCCAGAAACAGTCTAACGTGTTTAAGTGTTATTGAAGAAGACCCACTTCTTTGGCACAAGCGTCTAGGTCATGCTAGTTATTCATTGATTAACACCCTAAGATCAAAAGACCTAGTAAGAGGATTACCTGCAATAAAATTTCTTAAAAATGAAGTTTGTGATCCTTGTGCTAAAGGAAAACAAGTGCGGTCATCCTTTAAATCAAAGAACATTATGACTACCACTAGACCATTAGAATTAATTCATATGGATTTATGTGGACCAATGAGAACACAAAGCCGTAGTGGCAAAAAGTATGTATTTGTTGTTGTTGATGATTATAGTAGATTCACGTGGACCTTATTTTTGGCAAGCAAAGATGAAGCTTTTGATGAGTTTGTTTCCTTTGCTAATAAAACACAAAAATCTACCAATAATCAAATTGTTCACATTAGGTCTGATCATGGAAAAGAATTTGAAAATTCAAACTTCATGAATTATTGCAATGAACATGGCATAAATCACAATTTTTCCGCACCAAGAACACCACAACAAAATGGTGTGGTAGAAAGGAAAAATAGGATTTTAGAAGAAATGGCAAGGACCATGTTGATTGCTAGCGGTCTACCTAGGAATTTTGGGGCAGAAGCCGTTAATACTGCATGCTATACATTGAATCGTGTACTAATTAGACCAATCACTTCAAAGACACCCTATGAATTGCTCAAAGGTGTTAAACCAAATATTTCCTATTTTCGTATATTTGGATGCAAATGTTTTGTACATGTGAATGGAAAACGAAATATAGGTAAATTTGATGAAAGATGTGATGAGGCAGTATTTCTAGGTTATTCATCACAAAGCAAAGCTTACAGAGTTTATAATAAGAGAACAATGTGCGTAGAGGAGTCAGTTCACATAATCTTTGATGAAACTAACTTTTCAACAAGTGAACAGGAAACAAGTAATATTAAAATAGGTCTTGCAAATTTGGAAGATGAAGATGAAGGAATCAAAGTGCAAGATCAAGGAACAGCAAGTGAACAGTCGATACAAGAAGAGGCAGAAGAAACTGATCAATTCCAGGAACTGCCAGTACAACAGGATCAGCAGACTGTTCCCAATCCAGCTGTTCCCACAGATGAGCAAAATGATCCAGTAGCTGAACAGAATGTCAATCAAGTTGCTGAACAAGAACATGCTACTGTTCCTTCAAGAGAATTTGTGCCTAAACCTTGGAAGTATCAAAGATATCATCCTCTTGATTCAATTGTAAGTGATATAAATAAGGGAACACAAACTAGATCTCAATTGAGAAACTTTTGTGCACACTTTGCGTTCCTATCATCACTTGAACCTAAAAATCACGAGGAAGCTTTGAAGGATTCCGATTGGATAGTTGCCATGCAAGATGAATTAAATGAGTTTGAAAGAAATAAAGTATGGCACTTGGAACCCAAACCGAAAAACAAGAAAGTTATTGGTTTGAAATGGGTATTTCGGAACAAGCTTGATGAGCATGGAATAATTGTTAGAAATAAAGCTAGACTCGTGGTTAAAGGTTACAATCAACAAGAAGGTATTGATTATACCGAGACATTTGCTCCGGTAGCAAGGTTAGAGGCCATTAGAATTTTAATTTCTTTTGCTGCATTTATGAATTTTAAACTATATCAAATGGATGTGAAATGTGCTTTTTTGAATGGTTATCTTGATGAAGAAGTTTTTGTGGAACAACCCCCAGGTTTTGAGAATACCTCTTGTCCTAATCATGTCTACAAGCTTGACAAAGCCCTATATGGCTTGAAGCAAGCTCCTAGACAATGGTACGAAAGACTTTCAAAGTTTTTGATTCAAAATAACTTTGTAAGAGGAAAAATCGACAAAACCTTGTTCTTTAAGAATAAAGGTTCTAATATCTTGGTTGTTCAAATTTATGTTGATGATATTATTTTTGGTGCTACTAATGACTTGTTATGTAAAGAATTTGCTAACCTTATGGGTACAGAATTTGAAATGAGCATGATGGGAGAATTAAATTTCTTTCTTGGTTTGCAAATTAAACAAACTGAAAATGGTATTTTTATTCATCAACAAAAATACATCAAAGAACTTCTTAAGAAATATGGACTAAATAATGCTAAAACCAACCATACACCTATGGCTACCAACGTTAGACTAGATGAAGACCTAAATGGGACCAACGTAGATCAAACCATGTATGGAGGCATGATAGGTTCTTTATTGTATTTAACTGCAAGTAGATTTGATATCTCTTTTAGTGTTGGTTTATGTGCTAGATTTCAATCAAGTCCTAAAGAATCACATCTCACGGCAGTAAAGAGAATTTTGAGATATTTGAAGGGAACAGACGACTTGTCCCTATTTTATCCTAAAAGTGATGTTTATGATTTAAAAGGTTTTAGTGATGCAGATTATGCAGGTGATCTTGTTAATAGAAAAAGTACATCAGGTATGGTACAATATCTTGGCTCATGTTTAGTTTCATGGAGTTCCAAGAAACAAAACACAGTTGCATTATCCACTGCAGAAGCTGAATACGTAGCAGCAGCAGCCTGCTGTTCCCAAATGCTTTGGATAAAACAGCAACTTAGAGATTTTGGTATTAAAGTTGAATGCATCCCTATTTATTGTGATAATACTAGTGCCATATGTATATCTAAAGATCCAGTGCATCATTCACGTGCTAAACATATACACATTAGACATCATTTTCTAAAGGATAACGTAGAACACAAAAATATTGTATTGAAGCATGTTAACACAAATGAACAAGTTGCTGATATTCTGACCAAACCACTTCCTAGGGAACAATATGAAAAGATGAGATTGGAACTTGGTATGATCAAGCTCCACTAAAGTTAGTTGCATATATTTCCCATTGAAGCATCATGAAAATGAAGAGGTCAGGAATCAATCTCAAAATCTTGATTGAAAATCAATTATTGCATGGATCAGGTAAACACATAATAAAGTTTGTACTATGAATGTTCTTACGTTTGCATGTTGTTAATTCGAACAGACCAAAGCAATATGTTCATTATTTTCTCCATAATATTTCATAATATCATAATTCATTTTGTTCTTGAAAAATTATTTTATTTTATTTTTGATTTCACATCTTTTTATATTATATCATCACATTGTTTGGAAATTTGTACAGTCAACTTAAAATTAAAAATAATGGGAAATTTTTTTTAAAAACACACAATCCTTCCATATCTAATGCATTGATGAAAAGGCTTTGATGAGATGGGACGTTTGGTAACCGTCAACTCTCTTTAAAAAAGCCCTTACTACATCACAATCACTCAAACCGTCATCCTTCTCCTTCCTCACAAACAGTCACAAGAAACCGTCCTCCTTCTTCCTCAATCCTTCAAAACGCAAAAATGAAAACTCCAAAATCAAGATCAGGAAAGAAAGCACCCACATCCCACCAAACCATCGAGCCTACACCCTTAAACATTGTTCATCCATCCCCATTGCTAAAAGATGCACCATTACCATCACCACCACAAGAAACCTCTGACAACATTCGACCAAAACGCAAATCATTCACACCAAAAAGTGAATCATCATCCCAAACTGCCAAACGTTTGAAGCAAGTTGACCCTAACTGTGCCGAGGAGGTTGCTAAGGAGATGTCTGTTGGATTTGGGGTCGACAAATTCTGGTATGACTCTACTTACTTTCCACAACTTCATAACATTTTGAAATTTCAAGAATGGGAGGTTTTAATGACTGAATATAGTTGTAATTCCATCTTCCCAAACATCATGAGAGAGTTTATTTCAAACTTTTCAAATGACTGTGGTATGTGTTCCAGTGTGGTTAGGAACATTAAAATAGAGTTTAACAGCGCTTTGTTGGCAGAATGGTTTAAAATTTCGAATGTAGGGTTTGATACATACAGTGTTGGTGCTAAGATAGTTTTCTCTGGGATAAATGAAAAAACAATCTTTAAGTTTTTAGGGGTTGAACAGAAAAGGGGTAAAATCAGTCACAATGTGTTGTCCCCATTGCATAAATTACTTTATAATGTAGCACGAAGATTCATCTTGCCCCGAAACTCCAAGAGGAGTGAGGTGAGTCTGCGTGATGCAACTCTGATTTACTGCATGGACAATCAAATCAAAATCAATTTTCCATCTTTAATGATATCACATTTATCCGACTGTATAGAGAAAAAGAATGTTGTGGGGTATGGGGGGCTGTTAACTTGGATTTTTCGAAAATTTGAGGTTCCATTGGATGGGCTTGAGTTCCCAATGGGACCAAATATGAAGATTGGTGCACGTTGTTTGAAAAATTTGCATTTGAAAGTAACTGATGAGGGGGTATTAATAAACGAATTAGAAGAAGTAGTTTTTGTTGGTTCTGATGATGAGGAAGTAGAAGAAGAAGAAGTGGTAGAAGAAGAGATTGAAAAAGAAGTAAAAATAAAGAAAGAAAAAGGAATTGAAAAAGAGAAAGAAAAAGAAAAGGAAGAAGAAGAAAAAGAAGAAGAAAAACAAGGGCATGTTCCCAATGAAACAGAAAATAAGGGGGAACAGGAAGAGGAGACAAAAATTGAGGGGGAACAAGGAGAAGCTTTAGGAGATTCTAGTGATGAGGAGGTCGTGATTGCATTGCTGAGGAAGGGTAAAGCCACTCAAAGAAAAAGTAGGAGGCTTGCTTCAAAAGGTAAGGCAGTAAAGGTTGATGATGTTACTTCAGAAACCATTCCTGAGCCTACATCATATGAACCTCCCTCTCCCAAGCCAACCACTTCACCACCAACTCAAACCTTATCACCACCTCCATCACCTATTCATTTCACACCAACACCATTTCCATCCTCTCCTGGTATTGGTTGTGCTGACCCTACTCCTGCAGCATCTTCAGACTCCATTCTTTCCAAGCTCCTTGATCTACAGTCTCAATTCATTGCATTTCAGGATGAAACTCGTGTCTCCCTTGCTTCTATTGTGGATCAGCTAAACCAAATGGAACAACGCCTTGGTGCCAAGCTGGACACAGTGGAGGTGCAGACTGAGTACATTGATGAAGAGACTGACCCTTGATCCCCCTGCTCAAAAATTTAATGATTTGTTGGCTGTATTACTTAACAAACAATTTCTCTTTTTGCCTTGTATCATCTGGGGTACATGGTTGTTGTAACTTTGAACAATTGCTACTTTTCTTTGTCTTTATTTTTATGGTCTGAAATAATTAACTCTATGCAGGTTTAATCATTGTTCATAGCACTTGCTTTTATTATTGTTGTTTGTTGTTTTCATCACTAACAAATCTATATGGTTTGTGCTGAGATTTGATAACTCCCAATTCTTTTTGATTGATGTCAAAAGGGGGAAGATTACTGCACAAACTTTGGAGCAGTGAATACACAGTTACATATCTTGTTGATTTATATTGATTCTTATGAATAATATGTGTGCTGCTGTGTTTATGCTAGTTTAGTGATCATCTGTGTTGCTAAGTTTGTTGAAGTTCTCATGAAGTCCTCATGAATATTTGATTCTGTGAAAATACTTAATAAGTTATGTTTATTATTATTAGGTTTATTATAGTTTTATTATGTTAGTTTTTATTTATTTTTATTATGTTATGTTAGTCTTTATCTATTTCCGTTTAACTTAGTTTATTTCATTTAGGTTTTAAGTTAATTAATTTTGAAAACTTTTGAAAAATATTTGATATTTTAGAGTAAACTGTTTGTTTATGAATGCTTGGTAAATTATATTCTAACAAGTTGATTTGCTAAGTTAATTAGAGTTACTTTAATCTCTAGTATGCTCTATGAATTTTGATTTACTCTATTTTTACTTAAGTTTGTTTATAAAGTTTGCCATCATCAAAAAGGGGGAATTTGTTGGCCTCTTAAGGTTTTGATGATGACTTCACTTGTAAATAAACAAACATATTTTTAGAGATTGTTTTGTAGGTATATATCCGATTTAGTTTGAATCGTTGATGAAGCCTATAACTTGATTCGTGGAAGATGTACATGTCTTAATATGTCCAAGATGTTAGATAAGTGTTATAATGTTCAAAGTAGACGTACAGTCTACTGTTCCTAAAATGAACATTCTGACTGAAGTTGAAGCTGGAGACAGTACACTGTTCCTACGTAGTAGGTCTGAAGAATAGCATCGACTGAAAAATTGCAAATTAATTATTTTCTGTTTTTAAGTTGATGTAATGGTTTAGAATTAATTTTAATTGCTTAAATTAATTAGTAAGTTAATTGGCAAATCTATTTTTAGGTTTTCTAAAAATAGCCCAAGACTTTTTCTTAATTAGATTTAGATCTCCTATTTTTTAGGATCTTATGTTTTAAACTCCTATGCTATTTTTAGCATTAAGGAAACTGATTTTTCTTTGAGCAAATAACAGCCGGACACTTTCTTAATTCCACCACCTTTTGTTTTGAGAACGTGGGGGTAGTGGAGGTATGTGTGAGATAGTGGACGTTATGCTTATGGTAACTGCTGGCTGTTTCCTCTATAAATAGAAGGGACTTTGCTCGAATCAAAAATCAATCCTTTTAGGATTCAAGAGTGTTCATTAAAGGGAGATCATCTTAAGAAAAATATTTTCAGTTTTCCAATGCCAATTAATTTATTATATTTTTCTTAAGTAATTATTTTAATTCTTATCCTCTTGAGAAATGGCCTTGTAAAGGGTATTTGAGTGTTTTGTTGTAATTAGACTTATGGGAAGTCTAAGGGAATAGAGAATAGAAACGTGAGAAGAGAAGAGAAGAGAAGAGAAGAGAAGAGAAGAGAAGTAGGCCTAAGTAGAGAAGCTTTGAGTAAAGCGTTTAGAGAATTGAGAAGCTTCAAGTGAAGCAAAACATTGTTATGTGTAATTGTAATTGATTGCCTTAACATAGTGAGAATTTTGAAATCCCGGGGGGTCGTGGTTTTTCCTTCTTATTAGGCCAAGAAGGTTTCCACGTAAAAATCCTTGTCTTCTTTTATTATTATTTTCGTTTTTAAGTTTAAGTTTTTGTCCTTTACTTAATATAATTCCGCAAAAATTAGAGGCAAAAATCTTAAACCTACTACACAACAATTCACCCCCCCCCCCCCCCCCCCCCCCCCCTCTTGTTGCATTCGATCATCCATTAGTATTTCTACACAACATTATTTGGTATATATTATTTTGCTGAAATGGTTAGAATTGAAAATCAGAGTCATATGCTAGATATTGCATGTAAAGTTCCCATTTTAAGGATTTTAAAACGTTTTTGCCAATTTTACGCAAAAGTAGCTCAAACTTGGTTTGTTTTGCGCGAAACTTGGCACACAACACTATTTGGTATATATTATTGTTTTCAAGTGGTTAGAATAGAAAATCATAGTCATATGCTAGAAACTACGTGTTAAGTTGCGATATTAAGGGTTTTTAAGCGTTTTTGCCACTTTTGCGCATAAAGTAGCTCAAAATTGGATTGTTTTGCATGAAATTTGGCACACAACACTATTTGCTATATATCATTGTGTTGAAGTGGTTAAAATTGAAAATCATAGTCATATGTTAGAAATTACGTGTTAAGTTGCAATTATAAGGGTTTTTAATCGTTTTTGCCACTTTTGCGCTTAAAGAAGCTCAAACTTGGTTTGTTTTGCACGAAACTTTGCACACAACACTATTTGGTATATATTATTGTGTTGAAGTTGTTAGAATTGAAAATCATAGTCACATGTTAGAAATTACATGTTAAGTTGCGATTTTAAGGGTATTTAAGCGTTTTTGCCACTTTTGCGCATAAAGTAGCTCAAACTTGGTTTCTTTTGCACGAAACTTGGCACACAACACTATTCGATAAATATTATTGTGTTGAAGTGGTTAGAATTTAAATTGATAGTCATCTGCTATAAATTACGTGTTAAGTTGCTATTACAAGGGTTTTAAAGCGTTTTTGCCACTTTTGCGCATAAAGTAGCTCAAACTTGGATTGTTTTGCATGAAACTTTGCACACAACATTATTTGGTACATATTATTATGCAGAAGTGGTTAGAATTGAAAATCAGAGTCATATGTCAAGTTCCCATTTTAAGGATTTTTAAACGTTTTTGCCACTTTTGCGCAAAAGTAGCTAACACTTGGTTTGTTTTGCGCGAAACTTGGCACACAACACTATTTGGTATATATTATTGTTTTGAAGTGGTTAGAATTGAAAATCATAGTCATATGCTAGAAACTACGTGTTAAGTTGCGATATTAAGGCTTTTTAAGCGTTTTAGCCACTTTTGCGCATAAAGTAACTCAAACTTGGATTGTTTTGCATGAAACTTGGCACACAACATTATTTGGTACATATTATTATGCTGAAGTGGTTAGAATTGAAAATCAGTTTCATATGCCAGAAATTACATGTAAAGTTCCCATTTTAAGGATTTTTAAACGTTTTTGCTACTTTTGCACAAAAGTAGCTCAAACTTGGTTTGTGTTGCGCGAAACTTGGCACACAACACTATTTGGTATATATTATTGTTTTGAAGTGGTTAGAATTTAAAATCATAGTCATATGCTAGAAACTACGTGTTAAGTTACGATATTAAGGCTTTTTAAGCGTTTTTGCCACTTTTGCGCATAAAGTAGCTCAAACTTGGATTGTTTTGCACGAAACCTTGCACACAACACTATTTGGTATATATTATTTTGTTGAAGTGGTTAGAATTTAAAATCATAGTCATATGCTACAAATTACGTGTTAAGTTGCGATTTTAAGGGTTTTTAAGTGTTTTTGCCACTTTTGCGCATAAAGTAGCTCAAACTTGGTTTGTTTTGCACGAAACTTGGCACACAACACTATTCGGTATATATTATTGTGTTGAAGTGGTCAAAATTTAAATTGATAGTCATATGCGATAATTTACGTGTTAAGTTGTTATTATAAGGGTTTTTAATCGTTTTTGCCACTTTTGCGCATAAAGAAGCTCAAACTTGGTTTGTTTTGCACGAAACTCGGCACACAACACTATTTGGTATATATTATTGTGTTGAAGTTGTTAGAATTGAAAATCATAGTCATATGTTAGAAAGTACTTGTTAAGTTGCGATTTTAAGGGTATTTAAGCGTTTTTGCCACTTTTGTGCATAAAGTAGCTCAAACTTGGTTTGTTTTGCATGAAACTTGGCACACAACACTATTCGGTATATATTATTGTGTTGAAGTGGTTAGAATTTAAATTGATAGTCATATGCTATAAATTACGTGTTAAGTTGCTATTACAAAGGTTTTAAAGCGTTTTTGCCACTTTTGCGCATAAAGTATCTCAAACTTGGATTGTTTTGCATGAAATCTCGCACACAACATAATTTGGTACATATTATTATGCAGAAGTGGTTAGAATTGAAAATGAGAGTCATATGTCAAGTTCCCATTTTAAGGATTTTTAAACGTTTTTGCCACTTTTGCGCAAAAGTAGCTAAAACTTGGTTTGTTTTGCGCGAATCTTGGCACACAACACTATTTGGTATATATTATTGTTTTGAAGTGGTTAGAATTGAAAATCATAGTCATATGCGAGAAACTACGTGTTAAGTTGCGATATTAAGGGTTTTTAAACGTTTTTGCCACTTTTGCGCATAAAGTAGCTCAAACTTGGTGTGTTTTGCACGAAACCTTGCACACAATACTATTTGGTATATATTATTGTGTTGAAGTGGTTAGAATTGAAAATCATAGTCATATGCTACAAATTACGTGTTAGGTTGCGATTTTAAAGGGTTTTAAGCGTTTTTGCCACTTTTGCCCATAAAGTAGCTCAAACTTGGTTTGTTTTTCACAAAACTTGGCACTCAACACAATTCGGTATATATTATTGTGTTGAACTGGCTAGAATTTAAATTCATAGTCATATGCTAGAAATTACGTGTTATGTTGTTATTATAAGGGTTTTAAAGCGTTTTTGCCACTTTTGCGCATAAAGTAGCTCAAACTTGGATTGTTTTGCACGAAACTTGGCACACAACATTATTTGGTATATATTATTATGCTGAAATGGTTAGAATTGAAAATCAGAGTCATATGCTTGATATTACATGTCAAGTTCCCATTATAAGGATTTTTAAACGTTTTTGCCACTTTTACGCAAAAGTAGCTCAAACTTGGTTTGTTTTGCGCGAAACATGGCACACAACAATATTTGGTATATATTATTGTTTTCAAGTGGTTAGAATTGAAAATCATAGTCATATGCTAGAAACTACGTGTTAAGTTGCGATATTAAGGGTTTTTAAGCGTTTTTGCCACTTTTGCGCATAAAGTAGCTCAAAATTGGATTGTTTTGCATGAAATTTGGCACACAACACTATTTGCTATATATCATTGTGTTGAAGTGGTTACAATTGAAAATAATAGTCATATGTTAGAAATTACGTGTTAAGTTGCAATTATAAGGGTTTTTAATCGTTTTTGCCACTTTTGCGCTTAAAGAATCTCAAACTTGGTTTGTTTTGCACGAAACTTGGCACACAACACTATTTGGTATATATTATTGTGTTGAAGTTGTTAGAATTTAAAATCATAGTCATATGTTAGAAATTACTTGTTAAGTTGCGATTTTAAGGGTATTTAAGCGTTTTTGCCATTTTTTGCGCATAAAGTAGCTCAAACTTGGTTTGTTTTGCACGAAACTTGGCACACAACACTATTCGGTATATATTATTGTGTTGAAGTGGTTAGAATTTAAATTGATAGTCATATGCTATAAATTACGAGTTAAGTTGCTATTACAAGGGTTTTTAAAGCGTTTTTGCCACTTTTGCGCATAAAGTATCTGAAACTTGGATTGTTTTGCATGAAACCTCGCACACAACATTATTTGGTACATATTATTATGCAGAAGTGGTTAGAATTGAAAATCAGAGTCATATGTCAAGTTCCCATTTTAAGGATTTTTAAACGTTTTTGCCACTTTTGCGCAAAAGTAGCTTAAACTTGGTTTGTTTTGCGCGAAACTTGGCACACAACACTATTTGGTATATATTATTGTTTTGAAGTGGTTGAATTGAAAATCATAGTCATACGCGAGAAACTACGTGTTAAGTTGCGATATTAAGGTTTTTAAACGTTTTTGCCACTTTTGCGCATAAAGTAGCTCAAACTTGGTTTGTTTTGCACGAAACCTTGCACACAAAACTATGTGGTAATATTATATTGTGAAGTGGTTAGAATTGAAAATCATAGTCATATGCTACAAATTACGTGTTAGGTTGCGATTTTAAGGGTTTTTAAGCGTTTTTGCCACTTTTGCCCATAAAGTAGCTCAAACTTGGTTTGTTTTGCACAAAACTTGGCATTCAACACAATTCGGTATATATTATTGTGTTGAACTGGCTAGAATTTAAATTCATAGTCATATGCTAGAAATTACGTGCTATGTTATTATTATAAGGGTTTTAAAGCGTTTTTGCCACTTTTGCGCATAAAGTAGCTCAAACATGGATTGTTTTGCTCGAAACTTGGCACACAACATTATTTGGTATATTTTATTATGCTGAAATGGTTAGAATTGAAAATCAGAGTCATATGCTAGATATTACATGTCAAGTTCCCATTTTAAGGATTTTTAAACGTTTTTGCCACTTTTACGCAAAAGTAGCTCAAAGTTGGTTTGTTTTGCGCGAAACTTGGCACACAACAATATTTAGTATATATTATTGTTTTCAAGTGGTTAGAATTGAAAATCATAGGCATATGCTAGAAACTGCGTGTTAAATTGCGATATTAAGGGTTTTTAAGCGTTTTTGCCACTTTTGCGCATAAAGTAGCTCAAAATTGGATTGTTTTGCATGAAATTTGGCACACAACACTATTTGCTATATATCATTGTGTTGAAGTGGTTAGAATTGAAAATAATAGTCATATGTTAGAAATTACGTGTTAAGTTGCAATATAAGGGTTTTTAATCGTTTTTGCCACTTTTGCGCATAAAGTAGCTCAAACTTGGTTTGTTTTGCACGAAACTTGGCACACAACACTATTCGGTATATATTATTGTGTTGAAGTGGTTAGAATTTAAATTGATAGTCATATGCTATAAATTACGAGTTAAGTTGCTATTACAAGGGTTTTAAAGCGTTTTTGCCACTTTTGCGCATAAAGTATCTGAAACTTGGATTGTTTTGCATGAAACCTCGCACACAACATTATTTGGTACATATTATTATGCAGAAGTGGTTAGAATTGAAAATCAGAGTCATATGTCAAGTTCCCATTTTAAGGATTTTTAAACGTTTTTGCCACTTTTGCGCAAAAGTAGCTTAAACTTGGTTTGTTTTGCGCGAAACTTGGCACACAACACTATTTGGTATATATTATTGTTTTGAAGTGGTTAGAATTGAAAATCATAGTCATACGCGAGAAACTACGTGTTAAGTTGCGATATTAAGGGTTTTTAAACGTTTTTGCCACTTTTGCGCATAAAGTAGCTCAAACTTGGTTTGTTTTGCACGAAACCTTGCACACAAAACTATTTGGTATATATTATTGTGTTGAAGTGGTTAGAATTGAAAATCATAGTCATATGCTACCAAATTACGTGTTAGGTTGCGATTTTAAGGGTTTTTAAGCGTTTTTTGCCACTTTTGCCCATAAAGTAGCTCAAACTTGGTTTGTTTTGCACAAAACTTGGCATTCAACACAATTCGGTATATATTATTGTGTTGAACTGGCTAGAATTTAAATTCATAGTCATATGCTAGAAATTACGTGCTATGTTATTATTATAAGGGTTTTAAAGCGTTTTTGCCACTTTTGCGCATAAAGTAGCTCAAACATGGATTGTTTTGCTCGAAACTTGGCACACAACATTATTTGGTATATTTATTATGCTGAAATGGTTAGAATTGAAAATCAGAGTCATATGCTAGATATTACATGTCAAGTTCCCATTTTAAGGATTTTTAAACGTTTTTGCCACTTTTACGCAAAAGTAGCTCAAAGTTGGTTTGTTTTGCGCGAAACTTGGCACACAACAATATTTAGTATATATTATTGTTTTCAAGTGGTTAGAATTGAAAATCATAGGCATATGCTAGAAACTGCGTGTTAAATTGCGATATTAAGGGTTTTTAAGCGTTTTTGCCACTTTTGCGCATAAAGTAGCTCAAAATTGGATTGTTTTGCATGAAATTTGGCACACAACACTATTTGCTATATATCATTGTGTTGAAGTGGTTAGAATTGAAAATAATAGTCATATGTTAGAAATTACGTGTTAGTTGCAATTATAAGGGTTTTTTAATCGTTTTTGCCACTTTTGCGCATAAAGTAGCTCAAACTTGGTTTGTTTTGCACGAAACTTGGCACACAACACTATTCGGTATATATTATTGTGTTGAAGTGGTTAGAATTTAAATTGATAGTCATATGCTATAAATTACGAGTTAAGTTGCTATTACAAGGGTTTTAAAGCGTTTTTGCCACTTTTGCGCATAAAGTAGCTCAAACATGGATTGTTTTGCATGAAACTTGGCACACAACATTATTTGGTACATATTATTCTGCTGTAGTGGTTCGAATTGAAAATCAGAGTCATATGCAAGAAATTACATGTAAAGTTCCCATTTTAAGGATTTTTAAACGTTTTTGCTACTTTTGCGCAAAAGTAGCTCAACTTGGTTTTTTTTTGCGCGAAACTTGGGCACACAACACTATTTGGTATATATTATTGTTTGAAGTGGTTAGAATTGGAAATCATAGTCATATGCTAGAAACTACGTGTTAAGTTACGATATTAAGGATTTTTAAGCGTTTTTGCCACTTTTGCGCATAAAGTAGGTCGAACTTGGATTGTTTTGCACGAAACCTTGCACACAACACTATTTGGTATATATTATTGCGTTGAAGTGGTTAGATTGAAAATCATCGTCATATGCTACAAATTACGTGTTAAGTTGCGATTTTAAGGGTTTTTAAACGTTTTTAAAGTAGCTAAAACTTGGATTGTTTTGCACGAAACCTTGCACACAACACTATTTGGTATATATTATTGTGTTGAAGTGGTTAGAATTTAAAATCATAGTCATATGCTACAAATTACGTGTTAAGTTGCGATATTAAGGGTTTTTTAAGCGTTTTTTGCCACTTTTGCGCATAAAGTAGCTCAAACTTGGTTTGTTTTTACACGAAACTTGGCACACAACACTATTCGGTATATATTATTGTGTTGAAGTGGTCAAAATTTAAATTGATAGTCATATGCTATAAATTACGTGTTAAGTTGTTATCATAAGGGTTTTAAAGCGTTTTTGCCACTTTTGCGCATAAAGTAGCTCTAAGTTGGATTGTTTTGCATGAAACTTCGCACACAACATTATTTGGTACATATTATTATGCAGAAGTGGTTAGAATTGAAAATCAGAGTCATATATTAGAAATTACATGTCAAGTTCCCATTTTAATGATTTTTAAACGTTTTTGCCACTTTTGCGCAAAAGTAGCTCAAACTTGGTTTGTTTTGCGCGAAACTTGGCACACAACACTATTTGGTATATATTATTGTTTTGAAGTGGTTAGAATTGAAAATCATAGTCATATGCTAGAAACTACGTGTTAAGTTGCGATTTTAAGTATTTTTAAGCGTTTTTGCCACTTTTGCGCATAAAGTTGCTCAAACTTGGTTTGTTTTGCACGAAACATGGCACACAACACTATTCGGTATATATTATTGTGTTGAAGTGGTTAGAATTGAATATCATAGTCATATGTTAGAAATTACGTGTTAAGTTGCCATTATAAGGGTTTTTAATCGTTTTTTGCCACTTTTGCGCTTAAAGAAGCTAAAACTTGGTTTGTTTTGCACGAAACATGGCACACAACACTATTTGGTATATAATATTGTGTTGAAGTGGTTAGAATTGAAAATCATAGTCATATGCTAGAAATTACGTGTTAAGTTGCGATATGAAGGGTTTTTAAGCGTTTTTGACACTTTTGCACATAAAGCAGCTCAAAATTGGATTGTTTTGCATGAAATTTGGCACACAACACTCTTTGCTATATATCATTGTGTTGAAGTGGTTAGAATTGAAAATCATAGTCATATGTTAGAAATTACGTGTTAAGTTGCAATTATAAGGGTTTTTAATCTTTTTTGCCACTTTTGCGCATAAAGTAGCTTAAACTTGGATTGTTTTGCACGAAACTTGGCACACAACATTATTTGGTATATGTTATTATGCTGAAATGGTTAGAATTGAAAATTAGAGTCATATACTAGATATTACATGTCAAGTTCCCATTTTAAGGATTTTTAAACGTTTTTGCCACTTTTGCGCAAAAGTAGCTCAAACTAGGTTTGTTTTGCGCGAAACTTGGCACACAACACTATTTGGTATATAATGTTGTTTGGAAGTGGTTTGAATTGAAAATCATAGTCATATGCTAGAAACTAGGTGTTAAGTTGCGATATTAAGGGTTTTTAAGCGTTTTTGCCACTTTTGCGCATAAAGCAGCTCAAAATTGGATTCTTTTGCATGAAATTTGGCACACAACCACTATTTGCTATATATCATTGTGTTGAAGTGGTTATAATTGAAAATCATAGTCATATGTTAGAAAATACGTGTTAAGTTGCAATTATAAGGGTTTTTTAATCGTTTTTGCCGCTTGTGCGCTTAAAGAAGCTCAAACTTGGTTTGTTTTGCAAGAAACTTGGCACACAACACTATTTGGTATATAATATTGTGTTGAAGTGGTCAGAATTGAAAATCATAGTCATATGTTAGAAATTACTTGTTAAGTTGCGATTTTAAGGGTATTTACGCGTTTTTGCCACTTTTGCGCATAAAGTAGCTCAAACTTGGTTTGTTTTGCACGAAACTTGGTACATAACACTATTCGGTATATATTATTGTGTTGAAGTGGTCAGAATTTAAATTGATAGTCATATGCTATAAATTACGTGTTAAGTTGCGATTATAAGGGTTGTAAAGCGTTATTGCCACTTTTGCGCATAAAAGTAGTTCAAACTTGGATTGTTTTGCATGAAACTTCGCACACAACATTATTTGGTACATATTATTATGCAGAAGTGGTTAGAATTGAAAATCAGAGTCATATGCTAGAAATTACATGTCAAGTTCCCATTTTAAGGATTTTTAAACGTTTTTGCCACTTTTGTGCAAAAGTAGCTCAAACTTGGTTTGTTTTGCGCGAAACATGGCACACAACACTATTTGGTATATAAATTGAAAATCATAGTCGTATGCTAGAAACTACGTGTTAAGTTTCGATATTAAGGGCTTTTAATCGTTTTTGCCACTTTTGCGCATAAAGTAGCTCAAAATTGGATTATTTTGCTTGAAATTTGGCACACAACACTATTTGCTATATATCATTGTGTTGAAGTGGTTATAATTGAAAATCATAGTCATATGTTAGAAATTACGTGTTAAGTTGCAATTATAAGGGTTTTTAATCGTTTTTGCCACTTTTGCGCTTAAAGAAGCTCAAACTTGGTTTGTTTTGCACGAAACTTGGCACACAACACTATTTGGTATATAATATTGTGTTGAAGTGGTCAGAATTGAAAATCATAGTCATATGTTAGAAATTACTTGTTAAGTTGCGATTTTAAGGGTATTTACGGGTTTTTGCCACTTTTGCGCATAAAGTAGCTCAAACTTGGTTTGTTTTGCACGAAACTTGGTACATAACACTATTCGGTATATATTAATGTGTTGAAGTGGTCCGAATTTAAATTGATAGTCATATGCTATAAATTACGTGTTAAGTTGCGATTATAAGGGTTGTAAAGCGTTTTTTGCCACTTTTGCGCATAAAAGTAGCTCAAACTTGGATTGTTTTGCATGAAACTTCGCACACCAACATTATTTGGTACATATTATTATGCAGAAGTGGTTAGAATTGAAAATCAGAGTCATATGCTAGAAATTACATGTCAAGTTCCCATTTTAAGGATTTTTAAACGTTTTTGCCAGTTTTGTGCAAAAGTAGCTCAAACTTGGTTTGTTTTGCGCGAAACATGGCACACAACACTATTTGGTATATATTATTGTTTTGAAGTGGTTAGAACTGAAAATCATAGTCATATGCTAGAAACTACGTGTTAAGTTTCGATATTAAGGGCTTTTAATCGTTTTTGCCACTTTTGCGCATAAAGTAGCTCAAAATTGGATTATTTTGCATGAAATTTGGCACACAACACTATTTGCTATATATCATTGTGTTGAAGTGGTTAGAATTGAAAATCATAGTCATATGTTAGAAATTACGTGTTAAGTTGCGATTATAAGGGTTTTTAATCGTTTTTGCCACTTTTGCGCTTAAAGAAGCTAAAACATGGTTTGTTTTGCACGAAACTTGGCACACAACACTATTTGGTATATATTATTGTGTTGAAGTGGTTAGAATTGAAAATCATAGTCATATGTTAGAAATTACTTGTTAAGTTGGGATTTTAAGGGTTTTTAAGCGTTTTTGCCACTTTTGGGCATAAAGTAGCTCAAACTTGGTTTGTTTTGCACGAAACTTGGCACACAACACTATTCGGTATATATTATTGTGTTGAAGTGGTCAGAATTTAAATTGATAGTCATATGCTATAAATTACGTGTTAAGTTGCTATTATAAGGGTTTTAAAGCGTTTTTGCCACTTTTGCGCATAAAAGTAGCTCAAACTTGGATTGTTTTGCATGAAACTTCGCACACACAACATTATTTGGTACATATTATTATGCAGAAGTGGTTAGAATTGAAAATCAGAGTCATATGCTAGTTATTACATGTCAAGTTCCCATTTTAAGGATTTTTAAACGTTTTTGCCACTTTTGCGCAAAAGTAGCTCAAACTTGGTTTGTTTCGCGCGAAACATGGCACACAACACTATTTGGTATATATTATTGTTTTGAAGTGGTTAGAATTGAAAATCATAGTCATATGCTAGAAACTACGTGTTAAGTTTCGATATTAAGGGCTTTTAATCGTTTTTGCCACTTTTGCGCATAAAGTAGCTCAAAATTGGATTATTTTGCATGAAATTTGGCACACAACACTATTTGCCTATATATCATTGTGTTGAAGTGGTTAGAATTGAAAATCATAGTCATATGTTAGAAAATTACGTGTTAAGTTGCGATTATAAGGGTTTTTAATCGTTTTTGCCACTTTTGCTCTTAAAGAAGCTAAAACTTGGTTTGTTTTGCACGAAACTTGGCACACAACACTATTTGGTATATATTATTGTGTTGAAGTGGTTAGAATAGAAAATCATAGTCATATGTTAGAAATTACTTGTTAAGTTGCGATTTTAAGGGTATTTAAGCGTTTTTGCCACTTTTGCGCATAAAGTAGCACAAACATGGTTTGTTTTGCACGAAACTTGGCACACAACACTATTCGGTATATATTATTATGTTGAAGTGGTCAGAATTTAAATTGATAGTCATATTCTATAAATTACGTGTTAAGTTGCTATTATAAGGGTTTTATAGCGTTTTTGCCACTTTTGCGCATACAAGTAGCTCAAACTTGGATTGTTTTGCATGAGACTTCGCACACAACATTATTTGGTACATATTATTATGCAGAAGTGGTTAGAATTGAAAATCAGAGTCATATGCTAGAAATTACATGTCAAGTTCCCATTTTAAGGATTTTTAAACGTTTTTGCCACTTTTGCGCAAAAGTAGCTCAAACTTGCTTTGTTTTGCACGAAACTTGGCACACAACACTATTCGGTATATATTATTGTGTTGAAGTGGTTAGAATTTAAATTGATAGTCATATGCTATAAATTACGTGTTAGGTTGCTATTATTGGGGTTTTAAAGCGTTTTTGCCACTTTTGTGCATAAAGTAGCTCAAACTTTGATTGTTTTGCATGAAACTTGGCACACAACATTATTTCGTACATATTATTATGCTGAAGTGGTTAGAATTGAAAATCAGTTTCATATGCTAGAAATTACTTGTAAAGTTCCCATTTTAAGGATTTTTAAACGTTTTTGCTACTTATGCACAAAAAGTAGCTCAAACTTGGTTTGTTTTGCGCGAAACTTGGCACACAACACTATTTGGTATATATTATTGTTTTGAAGTGGTTATAATTTAAAATCATAGTCATATGCTACAAATTACGTGTTAAGTTGCGATTTTAAGGGTTTTTTAAGCGTTTTTGCCACTTTTGCGCACAAAGTAGCTCAAACTTGGTTTGTTTTGCACGAAACTTGGTAAACAACAAAATTTGGTATATATTATTGTGTTAAAGTGGTTAGAATTTAAATTCATAGTCATATGCTAGAAATTACGTGTTATGTTGCTATTATAAGGGTTTTAAAGCGTTTTTGCCACTTTTGCGTATTAAGTAGCTCAAACTTGGATTAATTTGCACGAAACTTGGCACACAACATTATTTGGTATATGTTATTATGCTGAAATGGTTAGAATTGAAAATTAGAGTCATATACTAGATATTACATGTCAAGTTCCCATTTTAAGGATTTTTAAATGTTTTTGCCACTTTTGCGCAAAAGTAGCTCAAACTAGGTTTGTTTTGCGCGAAACTTGGCACACAACACTATTTGGTATATAATGTTGTTTGGAAGTGGTTTGAATTGAAAATCATAGTCATATGCTAGAAACTAGGTGTTAAGTTACGATATTAAGGGTTTTTAAGCGTTTTTGCCACTTTTGCGCATAAAGCAGCTCAAAATTGGATTGTTTTGCATGAAATTTGGCACACAACACTATTTGCTATATATCATTGTGTTGAAGTGGTTATAATTGAAAATCATAGTCATATGTTAGAAATTACGTGTTAAGTTGCAATTATAAGGGTTTTTAATCGTTTTTGCCAGTTTTGCGCTTAAAGAAGCTCAAACTTGGTTTGTTTTGCACGAAACTTGGCACACAACACTATTTGGTATATAATATTGTGTTGAAGTGGTCAGAACTTAAATTGATAGTCAGATGCTATAAATTACGTGTTAAGTTGCTATTATAAGGGTTTTAAAGCGTTTTTGCCACTTTTGCGCATAAAAGTAGCTCAAACTTGGATTGTTTTGCATGAAACTTCGCACACAACATTATTTGGTACATATTATTATGCAGAAGTGGTTAGAATTGAAAATCAGAGTCATATGCTAGTTATTACATGTCAAGTTCCCATTTTAAGGATTTTTAAACGTTTTTGCCACTTTTGCGCAAAAGTAGCTCAAACTTGGTTTGTTTTGCGCGAAACATGGCACACAACACTATTTGGTAAATATTATTGTTTTGAAGTGGTTAGAACTGAAAATCATAGTCATATGCTAGAAACTACATGTTAAGTTTCGATATTAAGGGCTTTTAATCGTTTTTGCCACTTTTGCGCATAAAGTAGCTCAAAATTGGATTATTTTGCATGAAATTTGGCACACAACACTATTTGCTATATATCATTGTGTTGAAGTGGTTAGAATTGAAAATCATAGTCATATGTTAGAAATTACGTGTTAAGTTGCGATTATAAGGGTTTTTAATCGTTTTTGCCACTTTTGCTCTTAAAGAAGCTAAAACTTGGTTTGTTTTGCACGAAACTTGGCACACAACACTATTTGGTATATATTATTGTGTTGAAGTGGTTAGAATAGAAAATCATAGTCATATGTTAGAAATTACTTGTTAAGTTGCGATTTTAAGGGTATTTAAGCGTTTTTGCCACTTTTGCGCATAAAGTAGCACAAACATGGTTTGTTTTGCACGAAACTTGGCACACAACACTATTCGGTATATATTATTATGTTGAAGTGGTCAGAATTTAAATTGATAGTCATATTCTATAAATTACGTGTTAAGTTGCTATTATAAGGGTTTTATAGCGTTTTTGCCACTTTTGCGCATACAAGTAGCTCAAACTTGGATTGTTTTGCATGAGACTTCGCACACAACATTATTTGGTACATATTATTATGCAGAAGTGGTTAGAATTGAAAATCAGAGTCATATGCTAGAAATTACATGTCAAGTTCCCATTTTAAGGATTTTTAAACGTTTTTGCCACTTTTGCGCAAAAGTAGCTCAAACTTGCTTTGTTTTGCACGAAACTTGGCACACAACACTATTCGGTATATATTATTGTGTTGAAGTGGTTAGAATTTAAATTGATAGTCATATGCTATAAATTACGTGTTAGGTTGCTATTATTGGGGTTTTAAAGCGTTTTTGCCACTTTTGTGCATAAAGTAGCTCAAACTTTGATTGTTTTGCATGAAACTTGGCACACAACATTATTTCGTACATATTATTATGCTGAAGTGGTTAGAATTGAAAATCAGTTTCATATGCTAGAAATTACTTGTAAAGTTCCCATTTTAAGGATTTTTAAACGTTTTTGCTACTTATGCACAAAAAGTAGCTCAAACTTGGTTTGTTTTGCGCGAAACTTGGCACACAACACTATTTGGTATATATTATTGTTTTGAAGTGGTTATAATTTAAAATCATAGTCATATGCTACAAATTACGTGTTAAGTTGCGATTTTAAGGGTTTTTAAGCGTTTTTGCCACTTTTGCGCACAAAGTAGCTCAAACTTGGTTTGTTTTGCACGAAACTTGGTAAACAACAAAATTTGGTATATATTATTGTGTTAAAGTGGTTAGAATTTAAATTCATAGTCATATGCTAGAAATTACGTGTTATGTTGCTATTATAAGGGTTTTAAAGCGTTTTTGCCACTTTTGCGTATTAAGTAGCTCAAACTTGGATTAATTTGCACGAAACTTGGCACACAACATTATTTGGTATATGTTATTATGCTGAAATGGTTAGAATTGAAAATTAGAGTCATATACTAGATATTACATGTCAAGTTCCCATTTTAAGGATTTTTAAATGTTTTTGCCACTTTTGCGCAAAAGTAGCTCAAACTAGGTTTGTTTTGCGCGAAACTTGGCACACAACACTATTTGGTATATAATGTTGTTTGGAAGTGGTTTGAATTGAAAATCATAGTCATATGCTAGAAACTAGGTGTTAAGTTACGATATTAAGGGTTTTTAAGCGTTTTTGCCACTTTTGCGCATAAAGCAGCTCAAAATTGGATTGTTTTGCATGAAATTTGGCACACAACACTATTTGCTATATATCATTGTGTTGAAGTGGTTATAATTGAAAATCATAGTCATATGTTAGAAATTACGTGTTAAGTTGCAATTATAAGGGTTTTTAATCGTTTTTGCCAGTTTTGCGCTTAAAGAAGCTCAAACTTGGTTTGTTTTGCACGAAACTTGGCACACAACACTATTTGGTATATAATATTGTGTTGAAGTGGTCAGAATTTAAATTGATAGTCAGATGCTATAAATTACGTGTTAAGTTGCTATTATAAGGGTTTTAAAGCGTTTTTGCCACTTTTGCGCATAAAAGTAGCTCAAACTTGGATTGTTTTGCATGAAACTTCGCACACAACATTATTTGGTACATATTATTATGCAGAAGTGGTTAGAATTGAAAATCAGAGTCATATGCTAGAAATTACATGTCAAGTTCCCATTTTAAGGATTTTTAAACGTTTTTGCCACTTTTGCGGAAAAGTAGCTCAAACTTGGTTTTTTTTTGCGCGAAAAAATGGCACACAACACTATTTGGTATATATTATTGTTTTGAAGTGGTTAGAATTGGAAATCATAGTCATATGCTAGAAACTACGTCTTAAGTTACGATATTAAGGATTTTTAAGCGTTTTTGCCACTTTTGCGCATAAAGTAGTTCGAACTTGGATTGTTTTGCACGAAACCTTGCACACAACACTATTTGGTATATATTATTGCGTTGAAGTGGTTAGAATTGAAAATCATCGTCATATGCTACAAATTACGTGTTAAGTTGCGATTTTAAGGGTTTTTAAACGTTTTTGCCACTTTTGCGCATAAAGTAGCTAAAACTTGGATTGTTTTGCACGAAACCTTGCACACAACACTATTTGGTATATATTATTGTGTTGAAGTGGTTAGAATTTAAAATCATAGTCATATGCTACAAATTACGTGTTAAGTTGCGATTTTAAGGGTTTTTAAGCGTTTTTGCCACTTTTGCGCATAAAGTAGCTCAAACTTGGTTTGTTTTACACGAAACTTGGCACACAACACTATTCGGTATATATTATTGTGTTGAAGTGGTCAAAATTTAAATTGATAGTCATATGCTATAAATTACGTGTTAAGTTGTTATTATAAGGGTTTTAAAGCGTTTTTGCCACTTTTGCGCATAAAGTAGCTCTAAGTTGGATTGTTTTGCATGAAACTTCGCACACAACATTATTTGGTACATATTATTATGCAGAAGTGGTTTGAATTGAAAATCAGAGTCATATATTAGAAATTACATGTCAAGTTCCCATTTTAAGGATTTTTAAACGTTTTTGCCACTTTTGCGCAAAAGTAGCTCAAACTTGGTTTGTTTTGCGCGAAACTTGGCACACTACACTATTTGGTATATATTATTGTTTTGAAGTGGTTAGAATTGAAAATAATAGTCATATGCTAGAAACTACGTGTTAAGTTGCGATTTTAAGTATTTTTAAGCGTTTTTGCCACTTTTGCGCATAAAGTAGCTCAAACTTGGTTTGTTTTGCACGAAACATGGCACACAACACTATTCGGTATATATTATTGTGTTGAAGTGGTTAGAATTGAAAATCATAGTCATATGTTAGAAATTACGTGTTAAGTTGCCATTATAAGGGTTTTTAATCGTTTTTGCCACTTTTGCGCTTAAAGAAGCTAAAACTTGGTTTGTTTTGCACGAAACTTGGCACACAACACTATTTGGTATATATTATTGTGTTGAAGTGGTTAGAATTGAAAATCATAGTCATATGCTAGAAATTACGTGTTAAGTTGCGATATGAAGGGTTTTTAAGCGTTTTTGACACTTTTGCACATAAAGCAGCTCAAAATTGGATTGTTTTGCATGAAATTTGGCACACAACACTCTTTGCTATATATCATTGTGTTCAAGTGGTTAGAATTTAAAATCATAGTTATATGCTAGAAACTACGTCTTAAGTTGCGATTTTAAGTATTTTTAAGCGTTTTTGCCACTTTTGCGCATAAAGTAGCTCAAACTTGGATTGTTTTGCACGAAACTTGGCACACAACATTATTTGGTATATGTTATTATGCTGAAATGGTTAGAATTGAAAATTAGAGTCATATACTAGATATTACATGTCAAGTTCCCATTTTAAGGATTTTTAAACGTTTTTGCCACTTTTGCGCAAAAGTAGCTCAAACTAGGTATGCTTTGCGCGAAACTTTGCACACAACACTATTTGGTATATAGTGTTGTTTGGAAGTGGTTTGAATTGAAAATCATAGTCATATGCTAGAAACTAGGTGTTAAGTTGTGATATTAAGGGTTTTTAAGCGTTTTTGCCACTTTTGCGCATAAAGCAGCTCAAAATTGGATTGTTTTGCTCGAAATTTGGCACACAACACTATTTGGTATATAATATTGTGTTGAAGTGGTCAGAATTGAAAATCATATTCATATGTTAGAAATTACTTCTTAAGTTGCGATTTTAAGGGTATTTACGCGTTTTTTGACACTTTTGCGCATAAAGTAGCTCAAACTTTGTTTGTTTTGCACGAAACTTGGTACACAACACTATTCGCTATATATTATTGTGTTGAAGTGGTCAAAATTTAAATTGATAGTCATATGCTGTAAATTACGTGTTAAGTTGTTATTATAAGGGTTTTAAAGCGTTTTTGCCACTTTTGCTCATAAAGTAGCTCTAATTTGGATTGTTTTGCATGAAACTTCGCACACAACATTATTTGGTACATAATATTATGCAAAAGTGGTTAGAATTGAAAATCAGAGTCATATATTAGAAATTGCATGTCCAGTTCCCATTTTAAGGATTTTTAAACGTTTTTGCCACTTTTGCGCAAAAGTAGCTCAAACTTGGTTTGTTTTGCGCGAAACTTGGCACACAACACTATTTGGTATATATTATTGTTTTGAAGTGGTTAGAATTTAAAATCATAGTTATATGCTAGAAACTACGTGTTAAGTTGCGATTTTAAGTATTTTTAAGCGTTTTTGCCACTTTTGCGCATAAAGTAGCTCAAACTTGGATTGTTTTGCACGAAACTTGGCACACAACATTATTTGGTATATGTTATTATGCTGAAATGGTTAGAATTGAAAATTAGAGTCATATACTAGATATTACATGTCAAGTTCCCATTTTAAGGATTTTTAAACGTTTTTGCCACTTTTGCGCAAAAGTAGCTCAAACTAGGTTTGTTTTGCGCGAAACTTGGCACACAACACTATTTGGTATATAATGTTGTTTGGAAGTGGTTTGAATTGAAAATCATAGTCATATGCTAGAAACTAGGTGTTAAGTTGCGATATTAAGGGTTTTTAAGCGTTTTTGCCACTTTTGCGCATAAAGCAGCTCAAAATTGGATTGTTTTGCATGAAATTTGGCACACAACACTATTTGCTATATATCATTGTGTTGAAGTGGTTAAAATTGAAAATCATAGTCATATGTTAGAAATTACGTGTTAAGTTGCAATTATAAGGGTTTTTAATCGTTTTTGCCACTTTTGCGCTTAAAGAAGCTCAAACTTGGTTTGTTTTGCACGAAACTTGGCACACAACACTATTTGGTATATAATATTGTGTTGAAGTGGTCAGAATTGAAAATCATATTCATATGTTAGAAATTACTTCTTAAGTTGCGATTTTAAGGGTATTTACGCGTTTTTGACACTTTTGCGCATAAAGTAGCTCAAACTTTGTTTGTTTTGCACGAAACTTGGTACACAACACTATTCGCTATATATTATTGTGTTGAAGTGGTCAAAATTTAAATTGATAGTCATATGCTGTAAATTACGTGTTAAGTTGTTATTATAAGGGTTTTAAAGCGTTTTTGCCACTTTTGCTCATAAAGTAGCTCTAATTTGGATTGTTTTGCATGAAACTTCGCACACAACATTATTTGGTACATAATATTATGCAAAAGTGGTTAGAATTGAAAATCAGAGTCATATATTAGAAATTGCATGTCCAGTTCCCATTTTAAGGATTTTTAAACGTTTTTGCCACTTTTGCGCAAAAGTAGCTCAAACTTGGTTTGTTTTGCGCGAAACTTGGCACACAACACTATTTGGTATATATTATTGTTTTGAAGTGGTAAGAATTTAAAATCATAGTTATATGCTAGAAACTACGTGTTAAGTTGCGATTTTAAGTATTTTTAAGCGTTTTTGCCACTTTTGCGCATAAAGTAGCTCAAACTTGGATTGTTTTGCACGAAACTTGGCACACAACATTATTTGGTATATGTTATTATGCTGAAATGGTTAGAATTGAAAATTAGAGTCATATACTAGATATTACATGTCAAGTTCCCATTTTAAGGATTTTTAAACGTTTTTGCCACTTTTGCGCAAAAGTAGCTCAAACTAGGTTTGTTTTGCGCGAAACTTGGCACACAACACTATTTGGTATATAATGTTGTTTGGAAGTGGTTTGAATTGAAAATCATAGTCATATGCTAGAAACTAGGTGTTAAGTTGCGATATTAAGGGTTTTTAAGCGTTTTTGCCACTTTTGCGCATAAAGCAGCTCAAAATTGGATTGTTTTGCATGAAATTTGGCACACAACACTATTTGCTATATATCATTGTGTTGAAGTGGTTAAAATTGAAAATCATAGTCATATGTTAGAAATTACGTGTTAAGTTGCAATTATAAGGGTTTTTAATCGTTTTTGCCACTTTTGCGCTTAAAGAAGCTCAAACTTGGTTTGTTTTGCACGAAACTTGGCACACAACACTATTTGGTATATAATATTGTGTTGAAGTGGTCAGAATTGAAAATCATTTTCATATGTTAGAAATTACTTCTTAAGTTGCGATTTTAAGGGTATTTACGCGTTTTTGCCACTTTTGCGCATAAAGTAGCTCAAACTTGGTTTGTTTTGCACGAAACTTGGTACACAACACTATTCGCTATATATTATTGTGTTGAAGTGGTCAAAATTTAAATTGATAGTCATATGCTATAAATTACGTGTTAAGTTGTTATTATAAGGGTTTTAAAGAGTTTTTGCCACTTTTGCTCACAAAGTAGCTCTAATTTGGATTGTTTTGCATGAAACTTCGCACACAACATTATTTGGTACATAATATTATGCAGAAGTGGTTAGAATTGAAAATCAGAGTCATATATTAGAAATTGCATGTCCAGTTCCCATTTTAAGGATTTTTAAACGTTTTTTCCACTTTTGCGCACAAAGTAGCTCAAACTTGGTTTGTTTTGCACGAAACTTGGTAAACAACAAAATTTGGTATATATTATTGTGTTAAAGTGGTTAGAATTTAAATTCATAGTCATATGCTAGAAATTACGTGTTATGTTGCTATTATAAGGGTTTTAAAGCGTTTTTGCCACTTTTGCGCATAAAGTAGCTCAAACTTGGATTGTTTTGCACGAAACTTGGCACACAACATTATTTGGTATATGTTATTATGCTGAAATGGTTAGAATTGAAAATTAGAGTCATATACTAGATATTACATGTCAAGTTCCCATTTTAAGGATTTTTAAACGTTTTTGCCACTTTTGCGCAAAAGTAGCTCAAACTAGGTTTGTTTTGCGCGAAACTTGGCACACAACACTATTTGGTATATAATGTTGTTTGGAAGTGGTTTGAATTGAAAATCATAGTCATATGCTAGAAACTAGGTGTTAAGTTGCGATATTAAGGGTTTTTAAGCGTTTTTGCCACTTTTGCGCATAAAGCAGCTCAAAATTGGATTGTTTTGCATGAAATTTGGCATACAACACTATTTGCTATATATCATTGTGTTGAAGTGGTTATAATTGAAAATCATAGTCATATGTTAGAAATTACGTGTTAAGTTGCAATTATAAGGGTTTTTAATCGTTTTTGCCACTTTTGCGCTTAAAGAAGCTCAAACTTGGTTTGTTTTGCACGAAACTTGGCACACAACACTATTTGGTATATAATATTGTGTTGAAGTGGTCAGAATTGAAAATCATATTCATATGTTAGAAATTACTTCTTAAGTTGCGATTTTAAGGGTATTTACGCGTTTTTGCCACTTTTGCGCATAAAGTAGCTCAAACTTGGTTTGTTTTGCACGAAACTTGGTACACAACACTATTCGCTATATATTATTATGTTGAAGTGGTCAAAATTTAAATTGATAGTCATATGCTATAAATTACGTGTTAAGTTGTTATTATAAGGGTTTTAAAGAGTTTTTGCCACTTTTGCTCACAAAGTAGCTCTAATTTGGATTGTTTTGCATGAAACTTCGCACACAACATTATTTGGTACATAATATTATGCAGAAGTGGTTAGAATTGAAAATCAGAGTCATATATTAGAAATTGCATGTCCAGTTCCCATTTTAAGGATTTTTAAACGTTTTTTCCACTTTTGCGCACAAAGTAGCTCAAACTTGGTTTGTTTTGCACGAAACTTGGTAAACAACAAAATTTGGTATATATTATTGTGTTAAAGTGGTTAGAATTTAAATTCATAGTCATATGCTAGAAATTACGTGTTATGTTGCTATTATAAGGGTTTTAAAGCGTTTTTGCCACTTTTGCGCATAAAGTAGCTCAAACTTGGATTGTTTTGCACGAAACTTGGCACACAACATTATTTGGTATATGTTATTATGCTGAAATGGTTAGAATTGAAAATTAGAGTCATATACTAGATATTACATGTCAAGTTCCCATTTTAAGGATTTTTAAACGTTTTTGCCACTTTTGCGCAAAAGTAGCTCAAACTAGGTTTGTTTTGCGCGAAACTTGGCACACAACACTATTTGGTATATAATGTTGTTTGGAAGTGGTTTGAATTGAAAATCATAGTCATATGCTAGAAACTAGGTGTTAAGTTGCGATATTAAGGGTTTTTAAGCGTTTTTGCCACTTTTGCGCATAAAGCAGCTCAAAATTGGATTGTTTTGCATGAAATTTGGCATACAACACTATTTGCTATATATCATTGTGTTGAAGTGGTTATAATTGAAAATCATAGTCATATGTTAGAAATTACGTGTTAAGTTGCAATTATAAGGGTTTTTAATCGTTTTTTGCCACTTTTGCGCTTAAAGAAGCTCAAACTTGGTTTGTTTTGCACGAAACTTGGCACACAACACTATTTGGTATATAATATTGTGTTGAAGTGGTCAGAATTGAAAATCATATTCATATGTTAGAAATTACTTCTTAAGTTGCGATTTTAAGGGTATTTACGCGTTTTTGCCACTTTTGCGCATAAAGTAGCTCAAACTTGGTTTGTTTTGCACGAAACTTGGTACACAACACTATTCGCTATATATTATTGTGTTGAAGTGGTCAAAATTTAAATTGATAGTCATATGCTATAAATTACGTGTTAAGTTGTTATTATAAGGGTTTTAAAGAGTTTTTGCCACTTTTGCTCACAAAGTAGCTCTAATTTGGATTGTTTTGCATGAAACTTCGCACACAACATTATTTGGTACATAATATTATGCAGAAGTGGTTAGAATTGAAAATCAGAGTCATATATTAGAAATTGCATGTCCAGTTCCCATTTTAAGGATTTTTAAACGTTTTTGCCACTTTTGCGCAAAAGTAGCTCAAACTTGGTTTGTTTTGCGCGAAACTTGGCACACAACACTATTTGGTATATATTATTGTTTTGAAGTGGTTAGAATTTAAAATCATAGTTATATGCTAGAAACTACGTGTTAAGTTGCGATTTTAAGTATTTTTAAGCGTTTTTGCCACTTTTGCGCATAAAGTAGCTCAAACTTGGATTGTTTTGCACGAAACTTGGCACACAACATTATTTGGTATATGTTATTATGCTGAAATGGTTAGAATTGAAAATTAGAGTCATATACTAGATATTACATGTCAAGTTCCCATTTTAAGGATTTTTAAACGTTTTTGCCACTTTTGCGCAAAAGTAGCTCAAACTAGGTTTGTTTTGCGCGAAACTTGGCACACAACACTATTTGGTATATAATGTTGTTTGGAAGTGGTTTGAATTGAAAATCATAGTCATATGCTAGAAACTAGGTGTTAAGTTGCGATATTAAGGGTTTTTAAGCGTTTTTGCCACTTTTGCGCATAAAGCAGCTCAAAATTGGATTGTTTTGCATGAAATTTGGCACACAACACTATTTGCTATATATCATTGTGTTGAAGTGGTTAAAATTGAAAATCATAGTCATATGTTAGAAATTACGTGTTAAGTTGCAATTATAAGGGTTTTTAATCGTTTTTGCCACTTTTGCGCTTAAAGAAGCTCAAACTTGGTTTGTTTTGCACGAAACTTGGCACACAACACTATTTGGTATATAATATTGTGTTGAAGTGGTCAGAATTGAAAATCATTTTCATATGTTAGAAATTACTTCTTAAGTTGCGATTTTAAGGGTATTTACGCGTTTTTGCCACTTTTGCGCATAAAGTAGCTCAAACTTGGTTTGTTTTGCACGAAACTTGGTACACAACACTATTCGCTATATATTATTGTGTTGAAGTGGTCAAAATTTAAATTGATAGTCATATGCTATAAATTACGTGTTAAGTTGTTATTATAAGGGTTTTAAAGAGTTTTTGCCACTTTTGCTCACAAAGTAGCTCTAATTTGGATTGTTTTGCATGAAACTTCGCACACAACATTATTTGGTACATAATATTATGCAGAAGTGGTTAGAATTGAAAATCAGAGTCATATATTAGAAATTGCATGTCCAGTTCCCATTTTAAGGATTTTTAAACGTTTTTTCCACTTTTGCGCACAAAGTAGCTCAAACTTGGTTTGTTTTGCACGAAACTTGGTAAACAACAAAATTTGGTATATATTATTGTGTTAAAGTGGTTAGAATTTAAATTCATAGTCATATGCTAGAAATTACGTGTTATGTTGCTATTATAAGGGTTTTAAAGCGTTTTTGCCACTTTTGCGCATAAAGTAGCTCAAACTTGGATTGTTTTGCACGAAACTTGGCACACAACATTATTTGGTATATGTTATTATGCTGAAATGGTTAGAATTGAAAATTAGAGTCATATACTAGATATTACATGTCAAGTTCCCATTTTAAGGATTTTTAAACGTTTTTGCCACTTTTGCGCAAAAGTAGCTCAAACTAGGTTTGTTTTGCGCGAAACTTGGCACACAACACTATTTGGTATATAATGTTGTTTGGAAGTGGTTTGAATTGAAAATCATAGTCATATGCTAGAAACTAGGTGTTAAGTTGCGATATTAAGGGTTTTTAAGCGTTTTTGCCACTTTTGCGCATAAAGCAGCTCAAAATTGGATTGTTTTGCATGAAATTTGGCATACAACACTATTTGCTATATATCATTGTGTTGAAGTGGTTATAATTGAAAATCATAGTCATATGTTAGAAATTACGTGTTAAGTTGCAATTATAAGGGTTTTTAATCGTTTTTGCCACTTTTGCGCTTAAAGAAGCTCAAACTTGGTTTGTTTTGCACGAAACTTGGCACACAACACTATTTGGTATATAATATTGTGTTGAAGTGGTCAGAATTGAAAATCATATTCATATGTTAGAAATTACTTCTTAAGTTGCGATTTTAAGGGTATTTACGCGTTTTTGCCACTTTTGCGCATAAAGTAGCTCAAACTTGGTTTGTTTTGCACGAAACTTGGTACACAACACTATTCGCTATATATTATTGTGTTGAAGTGGTCAAAATTTAAATTGATAGTCATATGCTATAAATTACGTGTTAAGTTGTTATTATAAGGGTTTTAAAGAGTTTTTGCCACTTTTGCTCACAAAGTAGCTCTAATTTGGATTGTTTTGCATGAAACTTCGCACACAACATTATTTGGTACATAATATTATGCAGAAGTGGTTAGAATTGAAAATCAGAGTCATATATTAGAAATTGCATGTCCAGTTCCCATTTTAAGGATTTTTAAACGTTTTTTCCACTTTTGCGCACAAAGTAGCTCAAACTTGGTTTGTTTTGCACGAAACTTGGTAAACAACAAAATTTGGTATATATTATTGTGTTAAAGTGGTTAGAATTTAAATTCATAGTCATATGCTAGAAATTACGTGTTATGTTGCTATTATAAGGGTTTTAAAGCGTTTTTGCCACTTT